>NW_027656265.1:0-119272 GCF_964235325.1 Thermobia domestica | reverse complement strand
ATGGAAAACATATACAGGGTGATGCAAAATTCAAACCCATAGTATAAAAATTTTATTTTTTCAAAAATGAAGAAAGTGCGCCAATTAGCGAATGCGCTGTATGTAGTTCTGAACGGTACATGTCCTTATTCCTCGGTTGTCATTGGTCAGCCATATTGTTATGAGGCAATGAGACATATCATGGAATAAAATCGTTTATATAGTGTAAAATGAATAAAAGAGTACCAAATATGATATGCACAAGATAACTTTCCTTCTACAGTAGGGGGCGCTGCTTGCAGTCAGAATATGAAGAGGGTACAGCTCTTCAATTTGAGCTTTATTACATTAAAATATATTCAGAAGTTTCGGAGATATAGCCTTAAATATACAGTAGTTAGGAAGAATGCACAACAATATAATATATATAAAAATGACATATGTTATATTGTTGAGATGTTGCCTAACAACATATATATACCAATTAGTTGAGTTTAGAAGAAAAGTGAAGAAATTCGTGTTTGAAGACATACTTTTTCTACTTAGGATGAGTGTCACGTGGTCTCATCAAGACTGCAAGGGTTATATTGCTTCATGTATAACAACAGGTACTATCTTCATTTTTTAAAATTTTTGTTGTAATGTGTAGATTTTCTTACCATTTTATCATGTTTGCAATTCTTAGGTAGTATATTTGGTTGTTGTATGGAAAACATATACAGGGTGATGCAAAATTCAAACCCATAGTATAAAAACTTTATTTGTTTTTCAAAAAATGAAGAAAGTGCGCGAATTAGCGAATGCGCTGTATGTAGTTCTGAACGGTACATGTCCTTATTCCTCGGTTGTCATTGGTCAGCCATATTGTTATGAGGCAATGAGACATATCATGGAATAAAATCGTTTATATAGTGTAAAATGAATAAAAGAGTACCAAACATGATATGCACAAGATAACTTTCCTTCTACAGTAGGGGGCGCTGCTTGCAGTCAGAATATGAAGAGGGTACAGCTCTTCAATTTGAGCTTTATTACATTAAAATATATTCAGAAGTTTCGGAGATATAGCCTTAAATATACAGTAGTTAGGAAGAATGCACAACAATATAATATATATAAAAATGACATATGTTATATTGTTGAGATGTTGTCTAACAACATATATATACCAATTAGTTGAGTTTAGAAGAAAAGTGAAGAAATTCGTGTTTGAAGACATACTTTTTCTACTTAGGATGAGTGTCACGTGCTCTCATCAAGACTGCAAGGGTTATATTGCTTCATGTATAACAACAGGTACTATCTCATTTTTTAAAATTTTTTGTTGTAATGTGTAGATTTTCTTACCATTTTATCATGTTTGCAATTCTTAGGTAGTATATTTGGTTGTTGTATGGAAAACATATACAGGGTGATGCAAAATTCAAACCCATAGTATAAAAATTTTATTTGTTTTTCAAAAAATGAAGAAAGTGCGCCAATTAGCGAATGCGCTGTATGTAGTTCTGAACGGTACATGTCCTTATTCCTCGGTTGTCATTGGTCAGCCATATTGTTATGAGGCAATGAGACATATCATGGAAATAAAATCGTTTATATAGTGTAAAATGAATAAAAGAGTACCAAATATGATATGCACAAGATAACTTTCCTTCTACAGTAGGGGGCGCTGCTTGCAGTCAGAATATGAAGAGGGTACAGCTCTTCAATTTGAGCTTTATTACATTAAAATATATTCAGAAGTTTCGGAGATATAGCCTTAAATATACAGTAGTTAGGAAGAATGGACAACAATATAATATATATAAAAATGACATATGTTATATTGTTGAGATGTTGCCTAACAACATATATATACCAATTAGTTGAGTTTAGAAGAAAAGTGAAGAAATTCGTGTTTGAAGACATACTTTTTCTACTTAGGATGAGTGTCACGTGGTCTCATCAAGACTGCAAGGGTTATATTGCTTCATGTATAACAACAGGTACTATCTTCATTTTTTAAAATTTTTTGTTGTAATGTGTAGATTTTCTTACCATTTTATCATGTTTGCAATTCTTAGGTAGTATATTTGGTTGTTGTATGGAAAACATATACAGGGTGATGCAAAATTCAAACCCATAGTATAAAAATTTTATTTGTTTTTCAAAAAATGAAGAAAGTGCGCCAATTAGCGAATGCGCTGTATGTAGTTCTGAACGGTACATGTCCTTATTCCTCGGTTGTCATTGGTCAGCCATATTGTTATGAGGCAATGAGACATATCATGGAATAAAATCGTTTATATAGTGTAAAATGAATAAAAGAGTACCAAACATGATATGCACAAGATAACTTTCCTTCTACAGTAGGGGGCGCTGCTTGCAGTCAGATATGAAGAGGGTACAGCTCTTCAATTTGAGCTTTATTACATTAAAATATATTCAGAAGTTTCGGAGATATAGCCTTAAATATACAGTAGTTAGGAAGAATGCACAACAATATAATATATATAAAAATGACATATGTTATATTGTTGAGATGTTGCCTAACAACATATATATACCAATTAGTTGAGTTTAGAAGAAAAGTGAAGAAGTTCGTGTTTGAAGACATACTTTTTCTACTTAGGATGAGTGTCACGTGGTCTCATCAAGACTGCAAGGGTTATATTGCTTCATGTATAACAACAGGTACTATCTTCATTTTTTAATTTTTTTTGTTGTAATGTGTAGATTTTCTTACCATTTTATCATGTTTGCAATTCTTAGGTAGTATATTTGGTTGTTGTATGGAAAACATATACAGGGTGATGCAAAATTCAAACCCATAGTATAAAAATTTTATTTGTTTTTCAAAAAATGAAGAAAGTGCGCCAATTAGCGAATGCGCTGTATGTAGTTCTGAACGGTACATGTCCTTATTCCTCGGTTGTCATTGGTCAGCCATATTGTTATGAGGCAATGAGACATATCATGGAATAAAATCGTTTATATAGTGTAAAATGAATAAAAGAGTACCAAACATGATATGCACAAGATAACTTTCCTTCTACAGTAGGGGGCGCTGCTTGCAGTCAGAATATGAAGAGGGTACAGCTCTTCAATTTGAGCTTTATTACATTAAAATATATTCAGAAGTTTCGGAGATATAGCCTTAAATATACAGTAGTTAGGAAGAATGCACAACAATATAATATATATAAAAATGACATATGTTATATTGTTGAGATGTTGTCTAACAACATATATATACCAATTAGTTGAGTTTAGAAGAAAAGTGAAGAAATTCGTGTTTGAAGACATACTTTTTCTACTTAGGATGAGTGTCACGTGGTCTCATCAAGACTGCAAGGGTTATATTGCTTCATGTATAACAACAGGTACTATCTTCATTTTTTAAAATTTTTTGTTGTAATGTGTAGATTTTCTTACCATTTTATCATGTTTGCAATTCTTAGGTAGTATATTTGGTTTTTGTATGGAAAACATATACAGGGTGATGCAAAATTCAAACCCATAGTATAAAAATTTTATTTGTTTTTCAAAAAATGAAGAAAGTGCGCCAATTAGCGAATGCGCTGTATGTAGTTCTGAACGGTACATGTCCTTATTCCTCGGTTGTCATTGGTCAGCCATATTGTTATGAGGCAATGAGACATATCATGGAATAAAATCGTTTATATAGTGTAAAATGAATAAAAGAGTACCAAACATGATATGCACAAGATAACTTTCCTTCTACAGTAGGGGGCGCTGCTTGCAGTCAGAATATGAAGAGGGTACAGCTTTTAAATTTGAGCTTTATTTCATTAAATATATTCAGAAGTTTCGGAGATATAGCCTTAAATATACAGTAGTTAGGAAGAATGCACAACAATATAATATATATAAAAATGACATATGTTATATTGTTGAGATGTTGCCTAACAACATATATATACCAATTAGTTGAGTTTAGAAGAAAAGTGAAGAAATTCGTGTTTGAAGACATACTTTTCTACTTAGGATGAGTGTCACGTGGTCTCATCAAGACTGCAAGGGTTATATTGCTTCATGTATAACAACAGGTACTATCTTCATTTTTTAAAATTTTTTGTTGTAATGTGTAGATTTTCTTACCATTTTATCATGTTTGCAATTCTTAGGTAGTATATTTGGTTGTTGTATGGAAAACATATACAGGGTGATGCAAAATTCAAACCCATAGTATAAAAATTTTATTTGTTTTTCAAAAAATGAAGAAAGTGCGCCAATTAGCGAATGCGCTGTATGTAGTTCTGAACGGTACATGTCCTTATTCCTCGGTTGTCATTGGTCAGCCATATTGTTATGAGGCAATGAGACATATCATGGAATAAAATCGTTTATATAGTGTAAAATGAATAAAAGAGTACCAAACATGATATGCACAAGATAACTTTCCTTCTACAGTAGGGGGCGCTGCTTGCAGTCAGAATATGAAGAGGTACAGCTCTTCAATTTGAGCTTTATTACATTAAAATATATTCAGAAGTTTCGGAGATATAGCCTTAAATATACAGTAGTTAGGAAGAATGCACAACAATATAATATATATAAAAATGACATATGTTATATTGTCGAGATGTTGCCTAACAGCATATATATACCAATTAGTTGAGTTTAGAAGAAAAGTGAAGAAATTCGTGTTTGAAGACATACTTTTTCTACTTAGGATGAGTGTCACGTGGTCTCATCAAGAGTGCAAGGGTTATATTGCTTCATGTATAACAACAGGTACTATCTTCATTTTTTAAATTTTTTTGTTGTAATGTGTAGATTTTCTTACCATTTTATCATATTTGCAATTCTTAGGTAGTATATTTGGTTGTTGTATGGAAAACATATACAGGGTGATGCAAAATTCAAACCCATAGTATAAAAATTTTATTTGTTTTTCAAAAAATGAAGAAAGTGCGCCAATTAGCGAATGCGCTGTATGTAGTTCTGAACGGTACATGTCCTTATTCCTCGGTTGTCATTGGTCAGCCATATTGTTATGAGGCAATGAGACATATCATGGAATAAAATCGTTTATATAGTGTAAAATGAATAAAAGAGTACCAAACATGATATGCACAAGATAACTTTCCTTCTACAGTAGGGGGCGCTGCTTGCAGTCAGAATATGAAGAGGGTACAGCTCTTCAATTTGAGCTTTATTACATTAAAATATATTCAGAAGTTTCGGAGATATAGCCTTAAATATACAGTAGTTAGGAAGAATGCACAACAATATAATATATATAAAATGACATATGTTATATTGTTGAGATGTTGTCTAACAACATATATATACCAATTAGTTGAGTTTAGAAGAAAAGTGAAGAAATTCGTGTTTTGAAGACATACTTTTTCTACTTAGGATGAGTGTCACGTGGTCTCATCAAGACTGCAAGGGTTATATTGCTTCATGTATAACAACAGGTACTATCTTCATTTTTTAAAATTTTTTGTTGTAATGTGTAGATTTTCTTACCATTTTATCATGTTTGCAATTCTTAGGTAGTATATTTGGTTTTTGTATGGAAAACATATACAGGGTGATGCAAAATTCAAACCCATAGTATAAAAATTTTATTTGTTTTTCAAAAAATGAAGAAAGTGCGCCAATTAGCGAATGCGCTGTATGTAGTCTGAACGGTACATGTCCTTATTCCTCGGTTGTCATTGGTCAGCCATATTGTTATGAGGCAATGAGACATATCATGGAATAAAATCGTTTATATAGTGTAAAATGAATAAAAGAGTACCAAACATGATATGCACAAGATAACTTTCCTTCTACAGTAGGGGGCGCTGCTTGCAGTCAGAATATGAAGAGGGTACAGCTTTTAAATTTGAGCTTTATTTCATTAAATATATTCAGAAGTTTCGGAGATATAGCCTTAAATATACAGTAGTTAGGAAGAATGCACAACAATATAATATATATAAAAATGACATATGTTATATTGTTGAGATGTTGCCTAACAACATATATATACCAATTAGTTGAGTTTAGAAGAAAAGTGAAGAAATTCGTGTTTGAAGACATACTTTTTCTACTTAGGATGAGTGTCACGTGGTCTCATCAAGACTGCAAGGGTTATATTGCTTCATGTATAACAACAGGTACTATCTTCATTTTTTAAAATTTTTTGTTGTAATGTGTAGATTTTCTTACCATTTTATCATGTTTGCAATTCTTAGGTAGTATATTTGGTTGTTGTATGGAAAACATATACAGGGTGATGCAAAATTCAAACCCATAGTATAAAAATTTTATTTGTTTTTCAAAAAATGAAGAAAGTGCGCCAATTAGCGAATGCGCTGTATGTAGTTCTGAACGGTACATGTCCTTATTCCTCGGTTGTCATTGGTCAGCCATATTGTTATGAGGCAATGAGACATATCATGGAATAAAATCGTTTATATAGTGTAAAATGAATAAAAGAGTACCAAACATGATATGCACAAGATAACTTTCCTTCTACAGTAGGGGGCGCTGCTTGCAGTCAGAATATGAAGACGGTACAGCTCTTCAATTTGAGCTTTATTACATTAAAATATATTCAGAAGTTTCGGAGATATAGCCTTAAATATACAGTAGTTAGGAAGAATGCACAACAATATAATATATATAAAAATGACATATGTTATATTGTCGAGATGTTGCCTAACAACATATATATACCAATTAGTTGAGTTTAGAAGAAAAGTGAAGAAATTCGTGTTTGAAGACATACTTTTTCTACTTAGGATGAGTGTCACGTGGTCTCATCAAGACTGCAAGGGTTATATTGCTTCATGTATAACAACAGGTACTATCTTCATTTTTTAAATTTTTTTGTTGTAATGTGTAGATTTTCTTACCATTTTATCATGTTTGCAATTCTTAGGTAGTATATTTGGTTGTTGTATGGAAAACATATACAGGGTGATGCAAAATTCAAACCCATAGTATAAAAATTTTATTTTGTTTTTCAAAAAATGAAGAAAGTGCGCCAATTAGCGAATGCGCTGTATGTAGTTCTGAACGGTACATGTCCTTATTCCTCGGTTGTCATTGGTCAGCCATATTGTTATGAGGCAATGAGACATATCATGGAATAAAATCGTTTATATAGTGTAAAATGAATAAAAGAGTACCAAACATGATATGCACAAGATAACTTTCCTTCTACAGTAGGGGGCGCTGCTTGCAGTCAGAATATGAAGAGGGTAACAGCTCTTCAATTTGAGCTTTATTTCATTAAAATATATTCAGAAGTTTCGGAGATATAGCCTTAAATATACAGTAGTTAGGAAGAATGCACAACAATATAATATATATAAAAATGACATATGTTATATTGTTGAGATGTTGCCTAACAACATATATATACCAATTAGTTGAGTTTAGAAGAAAAGTGAAGAAATTCGTGTTTTGAAGACATACTTTTTCTACTTAGAATGAGTGTCACGTGGTCTCATCAAGACTGCAAGGGTTATATTGCTTCATGTATAACAACAGGTACTATCTTCATTTTTTAAAATTTTTGTTGTAATGTGTAGATTTTCTTACCATTTTATCATGTTTGCAATTCTTAGGTAGTATATTTGGTTGTTGTATGGAAAACATATACAGGGTGATGCAAAATTCAAACCCATAGTATAAAAAATTTTATTTGTTTTTCAAAAAATGAAGAAAGTGCGCCAATTAGCGAATGCGCTGTATGTAGTTCTGAACGGTACATGTCCTTATTCCTCGGTTGTCATTGGTCAGCCATATTGTTATGAGGCAATGAGACATATCATGGAATAAAATCGTTTATATAGTGTAAAATGAATAAAAGAGTACCAAACATGATATGCACAAGATAACTTTCCTTCTACAGTAGGGGGCGCTGCTTGCAGTCAGAATATGAAGAGGGTACAGCTCTTCAATTTGAGCTTTATTACATTAAAATATATTCAGAAGTTTCAGAGATATAGCCTTAAATATTACAGTAGTTAGGAAGAATGCACAACAATATAATATATATAAAAATGACATATGTTATATTGTTGAGATGTTGCCTAACAACATATATATACCAATTAGTTGAGTTTAGAAGAAAAGTGAAGAAATTCGTGTTTGAAGACATACTTTTTCTACTTAGGATGAGTGTCACGTGGTCTCATCAAGACTGCAAGGGTTATATTGCTTCATGTATAACAACAGGTACTATCTTCATTTTTTAAAATTTTTTGTTGTAATGTGTAGATTTTCTTACCATTTTATCATGTTTGCAATTCTTAGGTAGTATATTTGGTTGTTGTATGGAAAACATATACAGGGTGATGCAAAATTCAAACCCATAGTATAAAAATTTTATTTGTTTTTCAAAAAATGAAGAAAGTGCGCCAATTAGCGAATGCGCTGTATGTAGTTCTGAACGGTACATGTCCTTATTCCTCGGTTGTCATTGGTCAGCCATATTGTTATGAGGCAATGAGACATATCATGGAATAAAATCGTTTATATAGTGTAAAATGAATAAAAGAGTACCAAACATGATATGCACAAGATAACTTTCCTTCTACAGTAGGGGGCGCTGCTTGCAGTCAGAATATGAAGAGGGTACAGCTCTTCAATTTGAGCTTTATTACATTAAAATATATTCAGAAGTTTCGGAGATATAGCCTTAAATATACAGTAGTTAGGAAGAATGCACAACAATATAATATATATAAAAATGACATATGTTATATTGTTGAGATGTTGCCTAACAACATATATATACCAATTAGTTGAGTTTAGAAGAAAAGTGAAGAAGTTCGTGTTTGAAGACATACTTTTTCTACTTAGGATGAGTGTCACGTGGTCTCATCAAGACTGCAAGGGTTATATTGCTTCATGTATAACAACAGGTACTATCTTCATTTTTTAAAATTTTTTGTTGTAATGTGTAGATTTTCTTACCATTTTATCATGTTTGCAATTCTTAGGTAGTATATTTGGTTGTTGTATGGAAAAACATATACAGGGTGATGCAAATTCAAACCCATAGTATAAAAATTTTATTTGTTTTTCAAAAAATGAAGAAAGTGCGCCAATTAGCGAATGCGCTGTATGTAGTTCTGAACGGTACATGTCCTTATTCCTCGGTTGTCATTGGTCAGCCATATTGTTATGAGGCAATGAGACATATCATGGAATAAAATCGTTTATATAGTGTAAAATGAATAAAAGAGTACCAAACATGATATGCACAAGATAACTTTCCTTCTACAGTAGGCGCTGCTTGCAGTCAGAATATGAAGAGGGTACAGCTCTTCAATTTGAGCTTTATTACATTAAAATATATTCAGAAGTTTCGGAGATATAGCCTTAAATATACAGTAGTTAGGAAGAATGCACAACAATATAATATATATAAAAATGACATATGTTATATTGTCGAGATGTTGCCTAACAACATATATATACCAATTAGTTGAGTTTAGAAGAAAAGTGAAGAAATTCGTGTTTGAAGACATACTTTTTCTACTTAGGATGAGTGTCACGTGGTCTCATCAAGACTGCAAGGGTTATATTGCTTCATGTATAACAACAGGTACTATCTTCATTTTTTAAATTTTTTTGTTGTAATGTGTAGATTTTCTTACCATTTTATCATGTTTGCAATTCTTAGGTAGTATATTTGGTTGTTGTATGGAAAACATATACAGGGTGATGCAAAATTCAAACCCATAGTATAAAAATTTTATTTGTTTTTCAAAAAATGAAGAAAGTGCGCCAATTAGCGAATGCGCTGTATGTAGTTCTGAACGGTACATGTCCTTATTCCTCGGTTGTCATTGGTCAGCCATATTGTTATGAGGCAATGAGACATATCATGGAATAAAATCGTTTATATAGTGTAAAATGAATAAAAGAGTACCAAACATGATATGCACAAGATAACTTTCCTTCTACAGTAGGGGGCGCTGCTTGCAGTCAGAATATGAAGAGGGTACAGCTCTTCAATTTGAGCTTTATTACATTAAAATATATTCAGAAGTTTCGGAGATATAGCCTTAAATATACAGTAGTTAGGAAGAATGCACAACAATATAATATATATAAAAATGACATATGTTATATTGTCGAGATGTTGCCTAACAACATATATATACCAATTAGTTGAGTTTAGAAGAAAAGTGAAGAAATTCGTGTTTGAAGACATACTTTTTCTACTTAGGATGAGTGTCACGTGGTCTCATCAAGACTGCAAGGGTTATATTGCTTCATGTATAACAACAGGTACTATCTTCATTTTTTAAATTTTTTTGTTGTAATGTGTAGATTTTCTTACCATTTTATCATGTTTGCAATTCTTAGGTAGTATATTTGGTTGTTGTATGGAAAACATATACAGGGTGATGCAAAATTCAAACCCATAGTATAAAAATTTTATTTGTTTTTCAAAAAATGAAGAAAGTGCGCCAATTAGCGAATGCGCTGTATGTAGTTCTGAACGGTACATGTCCTTATTCCTCGGTTGTCATTGGTCAGCCATATTGTTATGAGGCAATGAGACATATCATGGAATAAAATCGTTTATATAGTGTAAAATGAATAAAAGAGTACCAAACATGATATGCACAAGATAACTTTCCTTCTACAGTAGGGGGCGCTGCTTGCAGTCAGAATATGAAGAGGGTACAGCTCTTCAATTTGAGCTTTATTTCATTAAAATATATTCAGAAGTTTCGGAGATATAGCCTTAAATATACAGTAGTTAGGAAGAATGCACAACAATATAATATATATAAAAATGACATATGTTATATTGTTGAGATGTTGCCTAACAACATATATATACCAATTAGTTGAGTTTAGAAGAAAAGTGAAGAAATTCGTGTTTGAAGACATACTTTTTCTACTTAGAATGAGTGTCACGTGGTCTCATCAAGACTGCAAGGGTTATATTGCTTCATGTATAACAACAGGTACTATCTTCATTTTTTAAAATTTTTTGTTGTAATGTGTAGATTTTCTTACCATTTTATCATGTTTGCAATTCTTAGGTAGTATATTTGGTTGTTGTATGGAAAACATATACAGGGGTGATGCAAAATTCAAACCCATAGTATAAAAATTTTATTTGTTTTTCAAAAAATGAAGAAAGTGCGCCAATTAGCGAATGCGCTGTATGTAGTTCTGAACGGTACATGTCCTTATTCCTCGGTTGTCATTGGTCAGCCATATTGTTATGAGGCAATGAGACATATCATGGAATAAAATCGTTTATATAGTGTAAAATGAATAAAAGAGTACCAAACATGATATGCACAAGATAACTTTCCTTCTACAGTAGGGGGCGCTGCTTGCAGTCAGAATATGAAGAGGGTACAGCTCTTCAATTTGAGCTTTATTACATTAAAATATATTCAGAAGTTTCAGAGATATAGCCTTAAATATACAGTAGTTAGGAAGAATGCACAACAATATAATATATATAAAAATGACATATGTTATATTGTTGAGATGTTGCCTAACAACATATATATACCAATTAGTTGAGTTTAGAAGAAAAGTGAAGAAATTCGTGTTTGAAGACATACTTTTTCTACTTAGGATGAGTGTCACGTGGTCTCATCAAGACTGCAAGGGTTATATTGCTTCATGTATAACAACAGGTACTATCTTCATTTTTAAAATTTTTTGTTGTAATGTGTAGATTTTCTTACCATTTTATCATGTTTGCAATTCTTAGGTAGTATATTTGGTTGTTGTATGGAAAACATATACAGGGTGATGCAAAATTCAAACCCATAGTATAAAAATTTTATTTGTTTTTCAAAAAATGAAGAAAGTGCGCCAATTAGCGAATGCGCTGTATGTAGTTCTGAACGGTACATGTCCTTATTCCTCGGTTGTCATTGGTCAGCCATATTGTTATGAGGCAATGAGACATATCATGGAATAAAATCGTTTATATAGTGTAAAATGAATAAAAGAGTACCAAACATGATATGCACAAGATAACTTTCCTTCTACAGTAGGGGGCGCTGCTTGCAGTCAGAATATGAAGAGGGTACAGCTCTTCAATTTGAGCTTTATTACATTAAAATATATTCAGAAGTTTCGGAGATATAGCCTTAAATATACAGTAGTTAGGAAGAATGCACAACAATATAATATATATAAAAATGACATATGTTATATTGTTGAGATGTTGCCTAACAACATATATATACCAATTAGTTGAGTTTAGAAGAAAAGTGAAGAAGTTCGTGTTTGAAGACATACTTTTTCTACTTAGGATGAGTGTCACGTGGTCTCATCAAGACTGCAAGGGTTATATTGCTTCATGTATAACAACAGGTACTATCTTCATTTTTTAAAATTTTTTGTTGTAATGTGTAGATTTTCTTACCATTTTATCATGTTTGCAATTCTTAGGTAGTATATTTGGTTGTTGTATGGAAAACATATACAGGGTGATGCAAAATTCAAACCCATAGTATAAAAATTTTATTTGTTTTTCAAAAAATGAAGAAAGTGCGCCAATTAGCGAATGCGCTGTATGTAGTTCTGAACGGTACATGTCCTTATTCCTCGGTTGTCATTGGTCAGCCATATTGTTATGAGGCAATGAGACATATCATGGAATAAAATCGTTTATATAGTGTAAAATGAATAAAAGAGTACCAAACATGATATGCACAAGATAACTTTCCTTCTACAGTAGGGGGCGCTGCTTGCAGTCAGAATATGAAGAGGGTACAGCTCTTCAATTTGAGCTTTATTACGTTAAAATATATTCAGAAGTTTCGGAGATATAGCCTTAAATATACAGTAGTTTGGAAGAATGCACGACAATATAATATATATAAAAATGACATATGTTATATTGTTGAGATGTTGCCTAACAACATATATATACCAATTAGTTGAGTTTAGAAGAAAAGTGAAGAAATTCGTGTTTGAAGACATACTTTTTCTACTTAGGATGAGTGTCACGTGGTCTCATCAAGACTGCAAGGGTTATATTGCTTCATGTATAACAACAGGTACTATCTTCATTTTTTAAAATTTTTTGTTGTAATGTGTAGATTTTCTTACCATTTTATCATGTTTGCAATTCTTAGCTAGTATATTTGGTTGTTGTATGGAAAACATATCCAGGGTGATGCAAAATTCAAACCCATAGTATAAAAATTTTATTTGTTTTTCAAAAAATGAAGAAAGTGCGCCAATTAGCGAATGCGCTGTATGTAGTTCTGAACGGTACATGTCCTTATTCCTCGGTTGTCATTGGTCAGCCATATTGTTATGAGGCAATGAGACATATCATGGAATAAAATCGTTTATATAGTGTAAAATGAATAAAAGAGTACCAAACATGATATGCACAAGATAACTTTCCTTCTACAGTAGGGGGCGCTGCTTGCAGTCAGAATATGAAGAGGGTACAGCTCTTCAATTTGAGCTTTATTACGTTAAAATATATTCAGAAGTTTCGGAGATATAGCCTTAAATATACAGTAGTTAGGAAGAATGCACGACAATATAATATATATAAAAATGACATATGTTATATTGTTGAGATGTTGCCTAACAACATATATATACCAATTAGTTGAGTTTAGAAGAAAAGTGAAGAAATTCGTGTTTGAAGACATACTTTTTCTACTTAGGATGAGTGTCACGTGGTCTCATCAAGACTGCAAGGGTTATATTGCTTCATGTATAACAACAGGTACTATCTTCATTTTTTAAAATTTTTTGTTGTAATGTGTAGATTTTCTTACCATTTTATCATGTTTGCAATTCTTAGGTAGTATATTTGGTTGTTGTATGGAAAACATATACAGGGTGATGCAAAATTCAAACCCATAGTATAAAAATTTTATTTGTTTTTCAAAAAATGAAGAAAGTGCGCCAATTAGCGAATGCGCTGTATGTAGTTCTGAACGGTACATGTCCTTATTCCTCGGTTGTCATTGGTCAGCCATATTGTTATGAGGCAATGAGACATATCATGGAATAAAATCGTTTATATAGTGTAAAATGAATAAAAGAGTACCAAACATGATATGCACAAGATAACTTTCCTTCTACAGTAGGGGGCGCTGCTTGCAGTCAGAATATGAAGAGGGTACAGCTCTTCAATTTGAGCTTTATTACATTAAAATATATTCAGAAGTTTCAGAGATATAGCCTTAAATATACAGTAGTTAGGAAGAATGCACAACAATATAATATATATAAAAATGACATATGTTATATTGTTGAGATGTTGCCTAACAACATATATATACCAATTAGTTGAGTTTAGAAGAAAAGTGAAGAAATTCGTGTTTGAAGCATACTTTTTCTACTTAGGATGAGTGTCACGTGGTCTCATCAAGACTGCAAGGGTTATATTGCTTCATGTATAACAACAGGTACTATCTTCATTTTTTAAAATTTTTTGTTGTAATGTGTAGATTTTCTTACCATTTTATCATGTTTGCAATTCTTAGGTAGTATATTTGGTTGTTGTATGGAAAACATATACAGGGTGATGCAAAATTCAAACCCATAGTATAAAAATTTTATTTGTTTTTCAAAAAATGAAGAAAGTGCGCCAATTAGCGAATGCGCTGTATGTAGTTCTGAACGGTACATGTCCTTATTCCTCGGTTGTCATTGGTCAGCCATATTGTTATGAGGCAATGAGACATATCACGGAATAAAATCGTTTATATAGTGTAAAAAAAATAAAAGAGTACCAAACATGATATGCACAAGATAACTTTCCTTCTACAGTAGGGGGCGCCGGTTGCAGTCAGAATATGAAGAGGGTACAGCTCTTCAATTTGAGCTTTATTTCATTAAAATATATTCAGAAGTTTCGGAGATATAGCCTTAAATATACAGTAGTTAGGAAGAATGCACAACAATATAATATATATAAAAATGACATATGTTATATTGTTGAGATGTTGCCTAACAACATATATATACCAATTAGTTGAGTTTAGAAGAAAAGTGAAGAAATTCGTGTTTGAAGACATACTTTTTCTACTTAGGATGAGTGTCACGTGGTCTCATCAAGACTGCAAGGGTTATATTGCTTCATGTATAACAACAGGTACTATCTTCATTTTTTAAAATTTTTTGTTGTAATGTGTAGATTTTCTTACCATTTTATCATGTTTGCAATTCTTAGGTAGTATATTTGGTTGTTGTATGGAAAACATATACAGGGTGATGCAAAATTCAAACCCATAGTATAAAAATTTTATTTGTTTTTCAAAAAATGAAGAAAGTGCGCGAATTAGCGAATGCGCTGTATGTAGTTCTGAACGGTACATGTCCTTATTCCTCGGTTGTCATTGGTCAGCCATATTGTTATGAGGCAATGAGACATATCATGGAATAAAATCGTTTATATAGTGTAAAATGAATAAAAGAGTACCAAACATGATATGCACAAGATAACTTTCCTTCTACAGTAGGGGGCGCTGCTTGCAGTCAGAATATGAAGAGGGTACAGCTCTTCAATTTGAGCTTTATTACATTAAAATATATTCAGAAGTTTCGGAGATATAGCCTTAAATATACAGTAGTTAGGAAGAATGCACAACAATATAATATATATAAAAATGACATATGTTATATTGTTGAGATGTTGTCTAACAACATATATATACCAATTAGTTGAGTTTAGAAGAAAAGTGAAGAAATTCGTGTTTGAAGACATACTTTTTCTACTTAGGATGAGTGTCACGTGGTCTCATCAAGACTGCAAGGGTTATATTGCTTCATGTATAACAACAGGTACTATCTTCATTTTTTAAAATTTTTTGTTGTAATGTGTAGATTTTCTTACCATTTTATCATGTTTGCAATTCTTAGGTAGTATATTTGGTTTTTGTATGGAAAACATATACAGGTTGATGCAAAATTCAAACCCATAGCATAAAAATTTTATTTGTTTTTCAAAAATGAAGAAAGTGCGCCAATTAGCGAATGCGCTGTATGTAGTTCTGAACGGTACATGTCCTTATTCCTCGGTTGTCATTGGTCAGCCATATTGTTATGAGGCAATGAGACATATCATGGAATAAAATCGTTTATATAGTGTAAAATGAATAAAAGAGTACCAAACATGATATGCACAAGATAACTTTCCTTCTACAGTAGGGGGCGCTGCTTGCAGTCAGAATATGAAGAGGGTACAGCTTTTAAATTTGAGCTTTATTTCATTAAAATATATTCAGAAGTTTCGGAGATATAGCCTTAAATATACAGTAGTTAGGAAGAATGCACAACAATATAATATATATAAAAATGACATATGTTATATTGTTGAGATGTTGCCTAACAACATATATATACCAATTAGTTGAGTTTAGAAGAAAAGTGAAGAAATTCGTGTTTGAAGACATACTTTTTCTACTTAGGATGAGTGTCACGTGGTCTCATCAAGACTGCAAGGGTTATATTGCTTCATGTATAACAACAGGTACTATCTTCATTTTTTAAAATTTTTTGTTGTAATGTGTAGATTTTCTTACCATTTTATCATGTTTGCAATTCTTAGGTAGTATATTTGGTTGTTGTATGGAAAACATATACAGGGTGATGCAAAATTCAAACCCATAGTATAAAAATTTTATTTGTTTTTCAAAAAATGAAGAAAGTGCGCCAATTAGCGAATGCGCTGTATGTAGTTCTGAACGGTACATGTCCTTATTCCTCGGTTGTCATTGGTCAGCCATATTGTTATGAGGCAATGAGACATATCATGGAATAAAATCGTTTATATAGTGTAAAATGAATAAAAGAGTACCAAACATGATATGCACAAGATAACTTTCCTTCTACAGTAGGGGGCGCTGCTTGCAGTCAGAATATGAAGAGGGTACAGCTCTTCAATTTGAGCTTTATTACATTAAAATATATTCAGAAGTTTCGGAGATATAGCCTTAAATATACAGTAGTTAGGAAGAATGCACAACAATATAATATATATAAAAATGACATATGTTATATTGTCGAGATGTTGCCTAACAACATATATATACCAATTAGTTGAGTTTAGAAGAAAAGTGAAGAAATTCGTGTTTGAAGACATACTTTTTCTACTTAGGATGAGTGTCACGTGGTCTCATCAAGACTGCAAGGGTTATATTGCTTCATGTATAACAACAGGTACTATCTTCATTTTTTAAATTTTTTTGTTGTAATGTGTAGATTTTCTTACCATTTTATCATGTTTGCAATTCTTAGGTAGTATATTTGGTTGTTGTATGGAAAACATATACAGGGTGATGCAAAATTCAAACCCATAGTATAAAAATTTTATTTGTTTTTCAAAAAATGAAGAAAGTGCGCCAATTAGCGAATGCGCTGTATGTAGTTCTGAACGGTACATGTCCTTATTCCTCGGTTGTCATTGGTCAGCCATATTGTTATGAGGCAATGAGACATATCATGGAATAAAATCGTTTATATAGTGTAAAATGAATAAAAGAGTACCAAACATGATATGCACAAGATAACTTTCCTTCTACAGTAGGGGGCGCTGCTTGCAGTCAGAATATGAAGAGGGTACAGCTCTTCAATTTGAGCTTTATTTCATTAAAATATATTCAGAAGTTTCGGAGATATAGCCTTAAATATACAGTAGTTAGGAAGAATGCACAACAATATAATATATATAAAAATGACATATGTTATATTGTTGAGATGTTGCCTAACAACATATATATACCAATTAGTTGAGTTTAGAAGAAAAGTGAAGAAATTCGTGTTTGAAGACATACTTTTTCTACTTAGAATGAGTGTCACGTGGTCTCATCAAGACTGCAAGGGTTATATTGCTTCATGTATAACAACAGGTACTATCTTCATTTTTTAAAATTTTTTGTTGTAATGTGTAGATTTTCTTACCATTTTATCATGTTTGCAATTCTTAGGTAGTATATTTGGTTGTTGTATGGAAAACATATACAGGGTGATGCAAAATTCAAACCCATAGTATAAAAATTTTATTTGTTTTTCAAAGAATGAAGAAAGTGCGCCAATTAGCGAATGCGCTGTATGTAGTTCTGAACGGTACATGTCCTTATTCCTCGGTTGTCATTGGTCAGCCATATTGTTATGAGGCAATGAGACATATCATGGAATAAAATCGTTTATATAGTGTAAAATGAATAAAAGAGTACCAAACATGATATGCACAAGATAACTTTCCTTCTACAGTAGGGGGCGCTGCTTGCAGTCAGAATATGAAGAGGGTACAGCTCTTCAATTTGAGCTTTATTACATTAAAATATATTCAGAAGTTTCAGAGATATAGCCTTAAATATACAGTAGTTAGGAAGAATGCACAACAATATAATATATATAAAAATGACATATGTTATATTGTTGAGATGTTGCCTAACAACATATATATACCAATTAGTTGAGTTTAGAAGAAAAGTGAAGAAATTCGTGTTTGAAGACATACTTTTTCTACTTAGGATGAGTGTCACGTGGTCTCATCAAGACTGCAAGGGTTATATTGCTTCATG
Source organism: Thermobia domestica (assembly GCF_964235325.1). Lineage (NCBI taxonomy): Eukaryota > Metazoa > Arthropoda > Insecta > Zygentoma > Lepismatidae > Thermobia > Thermobia domestica. The sequence continues at coordinate 100,790 of NW_027656265.1, read as the reverse complement.
TATAACAACAGGTACTATCTTCATTTTTTAAAATTTTTTGTTGTAATGTGTAGATTTTCTTACCATTTTATCATGTTTGCAATTCTTAGGTAGTATATTTGGTTGTTGTATGGAAAACATATACAGGGTGATGCAAAATTCAAACCCATAGTATAAAAATTTTATTTGTTTTTCAAAAAATGAAGAAAGTGCGCCAATTAGCGAATGCGCTGTATGTAGTTCTGAACGGTACATGTCCTTATTCCTCGGTTGTCATTGGTCAGCCATATTGTTATGAGGCAATGAGACATATCATGGAATAAAATCGTTTATATAGTGTAAAATGAATAAAAGAGTACCAAACATGATATGCACAAGATAACTTTCCTTCTACAGTAGGGGGCGCTGCTTGCAGTCAGAATATGAAGAGGGTACAGCTCTTCAATTTGAGCTTTATTACATTAAAATATATTCAGAAGTTTCGGAGATATAGCCTTAAATATACAGTAGTTAGGAAGAATGCACAACAATATAATATATATAAAAATGACATATGTTATATTGTTGAGATGTTGCCTAACAACATATATATACCAATTAGTTGAGTTTAGAAGAAAAGTGAAGAAGTTCGTGTTTGAAGACATACTTTTTCTACTTAGGATGAGTGTCACGTGGTCTCATCAAGACTGCAAGGGTTATATTGCTTCATGTATAACAACAGGTACTATCTTCATTTTTTAAAATTTTTTGTTGTAATGTGTAGATTTTCTTACCATTTTATCATGTTTGCAATTCTTAGGTAGTATATTTGGTTGTTGTATGGAAAACATATACAGGGTGATGCAAAATTCAAACCCATAGTATAAAAATTTTATTTGTTTTTCAAAAAATGAAGAAAGTGCGCCAATTAGCGAATGCGCTGTATGTAGTTCTGAACGGTACATGTCCTTATTCCTCGGTTGTCATTGGTCAGCCATATTGTTATGAGGCAATGAGACATATCATGGAATAAAATCGTTTATATAGTGTAAAATGAATAAAAGAGTACCAAACATGATATGCACAAGATAACTTTCCTTCTACAGTAGGGGGCGCTGCTTGCAGTCAGAATATGAAGAGGGTACAGCTCTTCAATTTGAGCTTTATTACGTTAAAATATATTCAGAAGTTTCGGAGATATAGCCTTAAATATACAGTAGTTTGGAAGAATGCACGACAATATAATATATATAAAAATGACATATGTTATATTGTTGAGATGTTGCCTAACAACATATATATACCAATTAGTTGAGTTTAGAAGAAAAGTGAAGAAATTCGTGTTTGAAGACATACTTTTTCTACTTAGGATGAGTGTCACGTGGTCTCATCAAGACTGCAAGGGTTATATTGCTTCATGTATAACAACAGGTACTATCTTCATTTTTTAAAATTTTTTGTTGTAATGTGTAGATTTTCTTACCATTTTATCATGTTTGCAATTCTTAGGTAGTATATTTGGTTGTTGTATGGAAAACATATCCAGGGTGATGCAAAATTCAAACCCATAGTATAAAAATTTTATTTGTTTTTCAAAAAATGAAGAAAGTGCGCCAATTAGCGAATGCGCTGTATGTAGTTCTGAACGGTACATGTCCTTATTCCTCGGTTGTCATTGGTCAGCCATATTGTTATGAGGCAATGAGACATATCATGGAATAAAATCGTTTATATAGTGTAAAATGAATAAAAGAGTACCAAACATGATATGCACAAGATAACTTTCCTTCTACAGTAGGGGGCGCTGCTTGCAGTCAGAATATGAAGAGGGTACAGCTCTTCAATTTGAGCTTTATTACATTAAAATATATTCAGAAGTTTCGGAGATATAGACTTAAATATACAGTAGTTAGGAAGAATGCACAACAATATAATATATATAAAAATGACATATGTTATATTGTTGAGATGTTGCCTAACAACATATATATACCAATTAGTTGAGTTTAGAAGAAAAGTGAAGAAATTCGTGTTTGAAGACATACTTTTTCTACTTAGGATGAGTGTCACCGTGGTCTCATCAAGACTGCAAGGGTTATATTGCTTCATGTATAACAACAGGTACTATCTTCATTTTTAAAATTTTTTGTTGTAATGTGTAGATTTTCTTACCATTTTATCATGTTTGCAATTCTTAGGTAGTATATTTGGGTTGTTGTATGGAAAACATATACAGGGTGATGCAAAATTCAAACCCATAGTATAAAAATTTTATTTGTTTTTCAAAAATGAAGAAAGTGCGCCAATTAGCGAATGCGCTGTATGTAGTTCTGAACGGTACATGTCCTTATTCCTCGGTTGTCATTGGTCAGCCATATTGTTATGAGGCAATGAGACATATCATGGAATAAAATCGTTTATATAGTGTAAAATGAATAAAAGAGTACCAAACATGATATGCACAAGATAACTTTCCTTCTACAGTAGGGGGCGCTGCTTGCAGTCAGAATATGAAGAGGGTACAGCTCTTCAATTTGAGCTTTATTACATTAAAATATATTCAGAAGTTTCAGAGATATAGCCTTAAATATACAGTAGTTAGGAAGAATGCACAACAATATAATATATATAAAAATGACATATGTTATATTGTTGAGATGTTGCCTAACAACATATATATATCAATTAGTTGAGTTTAGAAGAAAAGTGAAGAAATTCGTGTTTGAAGACATACTTTTTCTACTTAGTATGAGTGTCACGTGGTCTCATCAAGACTGCAAGGGTTATATTGCTTCATGTATAACAACAGGTACTATCTTCATTTTTTAAAATTTTTTGTTGTAATGTGTAGATTTTCTTACCATTTTATCATGTTTGCAATTCTTAGGTAGTATATTTGGTTGTTGTATGGAAAACATATACAGGGTGATGCAAAATTCAAACCCATAGTATAAAAATTTTATTTGTTTTTCAAAAAATGAAGAAAGTGCGCCAATTAGCGAATGCGCTGTATGTAGTTCTGAACGGTACATGTCCTTATTCCTCGGTTGTCATTGGTCAGCCATATTGTTATGAGGCAATGAGACATATCATGGAATAAAATCGTTTATATAGTGTAAAATGAATAAAAGAGTACCAAACATGATATGCACAAGATAACTTTCCTTCTACAGTAGGGGGCGCTGCTTGCAGTCAGAATATGAAGAGGGTACAGCTCTTCAATTTGAGCTTTATTACATTAAAATATATTCAGAAGTTTCGGAGATATAGCCTTAAATATACAGTAGTTAGGAAGAATGCACAACAATATAATATATATAAAAATGACATATGTTATATTGTTGAGATGTTGCCTAACAACATATATATACCAATTAGTTGAGTTTAGAAGAAAAGTGAAGAAGTTCGTGTTTGAAGACATACTTTTTCTACTTAGGATGAGTGTCACGTGGTCTCATCAAGACTGCAAGGGTTATATTGCTTCATGTATAACAACAGGTACTATCTTCATTTTTTAAAATTTTTTGTTGTAATGTGTAGATTTTCTTACCATTTTATCATGTTTGCAATTCTTAGGTAGTATATTTGGTTGTTGTATGGAAAACATATACAGGGTGATGCAAAATTCAAACCCATAGTATAAAAATTTTATTTGTTTTTCAAAAAATGAAGAAAGTGCGCCAATTAGCGAATGCGCTGTATGTAGTTCTGAACGGTACATGTCCTTATTCCTCGGTTGTCATTGGTCAGCCATATTGTTATGAGGCAATGAGACATATCATGGAATAAAATCGTTTATATAGTGTAAAATGAATAAAAGAGTACCAAACATGATATGCACAAGATAACTTTCCTTCTACAGTAGGGGGCGCTGCTTGCAGTCAGAATATGAAGAGGGTACAGCTCTTCAATTTGAGCTTTATTACGTTAAAATATATTCAGAAGTTTCGGAGATATAGCCTTAAATATACAGTAGTTTGGAAGAATGCACGACAATATAATATATATAAAAATGACATATGTTATATTGTTGAGATGTTGCCTAACAACATATATATACCAATTAGTTGAGTTTAGAAGAAAAGTGAAGAAATTCGTGTTTGAAGACATACTTTTTCTACTTAGGATGAGTGTCACGTGGTCTCATCAAGACTGCAAGGGTTATATTGCTTCATGTATAACAACAGGTACTATCTTCATTTTTTAAAATTTTTTGTTGTAATGTGTAGATTTTCTTACCATTTTATCATGTTTGCAATTCTTAGGTAGTATATTTGGTTGTTGTATGGAAAACATATCCAGGGTGATGCAAAATTCAAACCCATAGTATAAAAATTTTATTTGTTTTTCAAAAAATGAAGAAAGTGCGCCAATTAGCGAATGCGCTGTATGTAGTTCTGAACGGTACATGTCCTTATTCCTCGGTTGTCATTGGTCAGCCATATTGTTATGAGGCAATGAGACATATCATGGAATAAAATCGTTTATATAGTGTAAAATGAATAAAAGAGTACCAAACATGATATGCACAAGATAACTTTCCTTCTACAGTAGGGGGCGCTGCTTGCAGTCAGAATATGAAGAGGGTACAGCTCTTCAATTTGAGCTTTATTACATTAAAATATATTCAGAAGTTTCGGAGATATAGACTTAAATATACAGTAGTTAGGAAGAATGCACAACAATATAATATATATAAAAATGACATATGTTATATTGTTGAGATGTTGCCTAACAACATATATATACCAATTAGTTGAGTTTAGAAGAAAAGTGAAGAAATTCGTGTTTGAAGACATACTTTTTCTACTTAGGATGAGTGTCACGTGGTCTCATCAAGACTGCAAGGGTTATATTGCTTCATGTATAACAACAGGTACTATCTTCATTTTTTAAAATTTTTTGTTGTAATGTGTAGATTTTCTTACCATTTTATCATGTTTGCAATTCTTAGGTAGTATATTTGGTTGTTGTATGGAAAACATATACAGGGTGATGCAAAATTCAAACCCATAGTATAAAAATTTTATTTGTTTTTCAAAAAATGAAGAAAGTGCGCCAATTAGCGAATGCGCTGTATGTAGTTCTGAACGGTACATGTCCTTATTCCTCGGTTGTCATTGGTCAGCCATATTGTTATGAGGCAATGAGACATATCATGGAATAAAATCGTTTATATAGTGTAAAATGAATAAAAGAGTACCAAACATGATATGCACAAGATAACTTTCCTTCTACAGTAGGGGGCGCTGCTTGCAGTCAGAATATGAAGAGGGTACAGCTCTTCAATTTGAGCTTTATTACATTAAAATATATTCAGAAGTTTCAGAGATATAGCTTTAAATATACAGTAGTTAGGAAGAATGCACAACAATATAATATATATAAAAATGACATATGTTATATTGTTGAGATGTTGCCTAACAACATATATATATCAATTAGTTGAGTTTAGAAGAAAAGTGAAGAAATTCGTGTTTGAAGACATACTTTTTCTACTTAGTATGAGTGTCACGTGGTCTCATCAAGACTGCAAGGGTTATATTGCTTCATGTATAACAACAGGTACTATCTTCATTTTTTAAAATTTTTTGTTGTAATGTGTAGATTTTCTTACCATTTTATCATGTTTGCAATTCTTAGGTAGTATATTTGGTTGTTGTATGGAAAACATATACAGGGTGATGCAAAATTCAAACCCATAGTATAAAAATTTTATTTGTTTTTCAAAAAATGAAGAAAGTGCGCCAATTAGCGAATGCGCTGTATGTAGTTCTGAACGGTACATGTCCTTATTCCTCGGTTGTCATTGGTCAGCCATATTGTTATGAGGCAATGAGACATATCATGGAATAAAATCGTTTATATAGTGTAAAATGAATAAAAGAGTACCAAACATGATATGCACAAGATAACTTTCCTTCTACAGTAGGGGGCGCTGCTTGCAGTCAGAATATGAAGAGGGTACAGCTCTTCAATTTGAGCTTTATTACGTTAAAATATATTCAGAAGTTTCGGAGATATAGCCTTAAATATACAGTAGTTAGGAAGAATGCACGACAATATAATATATATAAAAATGACATATGTTATATTGTTGAGATGTTGCCTAACAACATATATATACCAATTAGTTGAGTTTAGAAGAAAAGTGAAGAAATTCGTGTTTGAAGACATACTTTTTCTACTTAGGATGAGTGTCACGTGGTCTCATCAAGACTGCAAGGGTTATATTGCTTCATGTATAACAACAGGTACTATCTTCATTTTTTAAAATTTTTTGTTGTAATGTGTAGATTTTCTTACCATTTTATCATGTTTGCAATTCTTAGGTAGTATATTTGGTTGTTGTATGGAAAACATATACAGGGTGATGCAAAATTCAAACCCATAGTATAAAAATTTTATTTGTTTTTCAAAAAATGAAGAAAGTGCGCCAATTAGCGAATGCGCTGTATGTAGTTCTGAACGGTACATGTCCTTATTCCTCGGTTGTCATTGGTCAGCCATATTGTTATGAGGCAATGAGACATATCATGGAATAAAATCGTTTATATAGTGTAAAATGAATAAAAGAGTACCAAACATGATATGCACAAGATAACTTTCCTTCTACAGTAGGGGGCGCTGCTTGCAGTCAGAATATGAAGAGGGTACAGCTCTTCAATTTGAGCTTTATTACATTAAAATATATTCAGAAGTTTCAGAGATATAGCCTTAAATATACAGTAGTTAGGAAGAATGCACAACAATATAATATATATAAAAATGACATATGTTATATTGTTGAGATGTTGCCTAACAACATATATATACCAATTAGTTGAGTTTAGAAGAAAAGTGAAGAAATTCGTGTTTGAAGACATACTTTTTCTACTTAGGATGAGTGTCACGTGGTCTCATCAAGACTGCAAGGGTTATATTGCTTCATGTATAACAACAGGTACTATCTTCATTTTTTAAAATTTTTTGTTGTAATGTGTAGATTTTCTTACCATTTTATCATGTTTGCAATTCTTAGGTAGTATATTTGGTTGTTGTATGGAAAACATATACAGGGTGATGCAAAATTCAAACCCATAGTATAAAAATTTTATTTGTTTTTCAAAAAATGAAGAAAGTGCGCCAATTAGCGAATGCGCTGTATGTAGTTCTGAACGGTACATGTCCTTATTCCTCGGTTGTCATTGGTCAGCCATATTGTTATGAGGCAATGAGACATATCACGGAATAAAATCGTTTATATAGTGTAAAAAAAATAAAAGAGTACCAAACATGATATGCACAAGATAACTTTCCTTCTACAGTAGGGGGCGCTGCTTGCAGTCAGAATATGAAGAGGGTACAGCTCTTCAATTTGAGCTTTATTTCATTAAAATATATTCAGAAGTTTCGGAGATATAGCCTTAAATATACAGTAGTTTGGAAGAATGCACAACAATATAATATATATAAAAATGACATATGTTATATTGTTGAGATGTTGCCTAACAACATATATATACCAATTAGTTGAGTTTAGAAGAAAAGTGAAGAAATTCGTGTTTGAAGACATACTTTTTCTACTTAGGATGAGTGTCACGTGGTCTCATCAAGACTGCAAGGGTTATATTGCTTCATGTATAACAACAGGTACTATCTTCATTTTTTAAAATTTTTTGTTGTAATGTGTAGATTTTCTTACCATTTTATCATGTTTGCAATTCTTAGGTAGTATATTTGGTTGTTGTATGGAAAACATATCCAGGGTGATGCAAAATTCAAACCCATAGTATAAAAATTTTATTTGTTTTTCAAAAAATGAAGAAAGTGCGCCAATTAGCGAATGCGCTGTATGTAGTTCTGAACGGTACATGTCCTTATTCCTCGGTTGTCATTGGTCAGCCATATTGTTATGAGGCAATGAGACATATCATGGAATAAAATCGTTTATATAGTGTAAAATGAATAAAAGAGTACCAAACATGATATGCACAAGATAACTTTCCTTCTACAGTAGGGGGCGCTGCTTGCAGTCAGAATATGAAGAGGGTACAGCTCTTCAATTTGAGCTTTATTTCATTAAAATATATTCAGAAGTTTCGGAGATATAGCCTTAAATATACAGTAGTTAGGAAGAATGCACAACAATATAATATATATAAAAATGACATATGTTATATTGTTGAGATGTTGCCTAACAACATATATATACCAATTAGTTGAGTTTAGAAGAAAAGTGAAGAAATTCGTGTTTGAAGACATACTTTTTCTACTTAGAATGAGTGTCACGTGGTCTCATCAAGACTGCAAGGGTTATATTGCTTCATGTATAACAACAGGTACTATCTTCATTTTTTAAAATTTTTTGTTGTAATGTGTAGATTTTCTTACCATTTTATCATGTTTGCAATTCTTAGGTAGTATATTTGGTTGTTGTATGGAAAACATATACAGGGTGATGCAAAATTCAAACCCATAGTATAAAAATTTTATTTGTTTTTCAAAAAATGAAGAAAGTGCGCCAATTAGCGAATGCGCTGTATGTAGTTCTGAACGGTACATGTCCTTATTCCTCGGTTGTCATTGGTCAGCCATATTGTTATGAGGCAATGAGACATATCATGGAATAAAATCGTTTATATAGTGTAAAATGAATAAAAGAGTACCAAACATGATATGCACAAGATAACTTTCCTTCTACAGTAGGGGGCGCTGCTTGCAGTCAGAATATGAAGAGGGTACAGCTCTTCAATTTGAGCTTTATTACATTAAAATATATTCAGAAGTTTCAGAGATATAGCCTTAAATATACAGTAGTTAGGAAGAATGCACAACAATATAATATATATAAAAATGACATATGTTATATTGTTGAGATGTTGCCTAACAACATATATATACCAATTAGTTGAGTTTAGAAGAAAAGTGAAGAAATTCGTGTTTGAAGACATACTTTTTCTACTTAGGATGAGTGTCACGTGGTCTCATCAAGACTGCAAGGGTTATATTGCTTCATGTATAACAACAGGTACTATCTTCATTTTTTAAAATTTTTTGTTGTAATGTGTAGATTTTCTTACCATTTTATCATGTTTGCAATTCTTAGGTAGTATATTTGGTTGTTGTATGGAAAACATATACAGGGTGATGCAAAATTCAAACCCATAGTATAAAAATTTTATTTGTTTTTCAAAAAATGAAGAAAGTGCGCCAATTAGCGAATGCGCTGTATGTAGTTCTGAACGGTACATGTCCTTATTCCTCGGTTGTCATTGGTCAGCCATATTGTTATGAGGCAATGAGACATATCATGGAATAAAATCGTTTATATAGTGTAAAATGAATAAAAGAGTACCAAACATGATATGCACAAGATAACTTTCCTTCTACAGTAGGGGGCGCTGCTTGCAATCAGAATATGAAGAGGGTACAGCTCTTCAATTTGAGCTTTATTACATTAAAATATATTCAGAAGTTTCGGAGATATAGCCTTAAATATACAGTAGTTAGGAAGAATGCACAACAATATAATATATATAAAAATGACATATGTTATATTGTTGAGATGTTGCCTAACAACATATATATACCAATTAGTTGAGTTTAGAAGAAAAGTGAAGAAATTCGTGTTTGAAGACATACTTTTTCTACTTAGGATGAGTGTCACGTGGTCTCATCAAGACTGCAAGGGTTATATTGCTTCATGTATAACAACAGGTACTATCTTCATTTTTTAAAATTTTTTGTTGTAATGTGTAGATTTTCTTACCATTTTATCATGTTTGCAATTCTTAGGTAGTATATTTGGTTGTTGTATGGAAAACATATACAGGGTGATGCAAAATTCAAACCCATAGTATAAAAATTTTATTTGTTTTTCAAAAAATGAAGAAAGTGCGCCAATTAGCGAATGCGCTGTATGTAGTTCTGAACGGTACATGTCCTTATTCCTCGGTTGTCATTGGTCAGCCATATTGTTATGAGGCAATGAGACATATCATGGAATAAAATCGTTTATATAGTGTAAAAAAAATAAAAGAGTACCAAACATGATATGCACAAGATAACTTTCCTTCTACAGTAGGGGGCGCTGCTTGCAGTCAGAATATGAAGAGGGTACAGCTCTTCAATTTGAGCTTTATTACATTAAAATATATTCAGAAGTTTCGGAGATATAGCCTTAAATATACAATAGTTAGGAAGAATGCACAACAATATAATATATATAAAAATGACATATGTTATATTGTTGAGATGTTGCCTAACAACATATATATACCAATTAGTTTAGTTGAGTTTAGAAGAAAAGTGAAGAAATTCGTGTTTGAAGACATACTTTTTCTACTTAGGATGAGTGTCACGTGGTCTCATCAAGACTGCAAGGGTTATATTGCTTTATGTATAACAACAGGTACTATCTTCATTTTTTAAAATTTTTTGTTGTAATGTGTAGATTTTCTTACCATTTTATCATGTTTGCAATTCTTAGGTAGTATATTTGGTTGTTGTATGGAAAACATATACAGGGTGATGCAAAATTCAAACCCATAGTATAAAAATTTTATTTGTTTTTCAAAAAATGAAGAAAGTGCGCCAATTAGCGAATGCGCTGTATGTAGTTCTGAACGGTACATGTCCTTATTCCTCGGTTGTCATTGGTCAGCCATATTGTTATGAGGCAATGAGACATATCATGGAATAAAATCGTTTATATAGTGTAAAATGAATAAAAGAGTACCAAACATGATATGCACAAGATAACTTTCCTTCTACAGTAGGGGGCGCTGCTTGCAGTCAGAATATGAAGAGGGTACAGCTCTTCAATTTGAGCTTTATTACATTAAAATATATTCAGAAGTTTCGGAGATATAGACTTAAATATACAGTAGTTAGGAAGAATGCACAACAATATAATATATATAAAAATGACATATGTTATATTGTTGAGATGTTGCCTAACAACATATATATACCAATTAGTTGAGTTTAGAAGAAAAGTGAAGAAATTCGTGTTTGAAGACATACTTTTTCTACTTAGGATGAGTGTCACGTGGTCTCATCAAGACTGCAAGGGTTATATTGCTTCATGTATAACAACAGTTACTATCTTCATTTTTTAAAATTTTTTGTTGTAATGTGTAGATTTTCTTACCATTTTATCATGTTTGCAATTCTTAGGTAGTATATTTGGTTGTTGTATGGAAAACATATACAGGGTGATGCAAAATTCAAACCCATAGTATAAAAATTTTATTTGTTTTTCAAAAAATGAAGAAAGTGCGCCAATTAGCGAATGCGCTGTATGTAGTTCTGAACGGTACATGTCCTTATTCCTCGGTTGTCATTGGTCAGCCATATTGTTATGAGGCAATGAGACATATCATGGAATAAAATCGTTTATATAGTGTAAAATGAATAAAAGAGTACCAAACATGATATGCACAAGATAACTTTCCTTCTACAGTAGGGGGCGCTGCTTGCAGTCAGAATATGAAGAGGGTACAGCTCTTCAATTTGAGCTTTATTACATTAAAATATATTCAGAAGTTTCAGAGATATAGCCTTAAATATACAGTAGTTAGGAAGAATGCACAACAATATAATATATATAAAAATGACATATGTTATATTGTTGAGATGTTGCCTAACAACATACAGACTGTCCCATAATTCGTGTGTAAACTTTAATTTCATAGTACTCACAACTGGTAAAAGCTAGAACTGTGAAATTTGCAGACAATTTAGAGGAAGGTCAGAAGATTTGTTTGATAGCAAAACGAGATCGCGGGTATTATTGTTTGCGGAGTTACAGGGTCAAAGGTCAAAATGCGATTTTTTCCTTATGGGATTTCAATGTTAAAAAGTAGTCTCACATGCCATTTTTTTGAATATCCATCTCCGGTAGCAAAAATTGGTATATCGACATAAATTCTGATCCGAAACAATGTGATAATGAGAAATTTGGGCAATCGTGACCCGGTGACCTCTAGCAGGTCATCTGTGACCCTTGAAGAAAAAGCTCCCTTTTCAACAGCTTATTGTACTCAACTAATTCAGTTGATGATAATGTTAAAAACACATATACGCAAAGGATCTACTGAACATTCTTTTTAGCAAAACAAAGAGGTCAGCAATATCATCAGAGGTCAAAGGTCACGTAGTTAAAATGTCATATTTGATATGTTAACAAATAAGAAAATGTGACATTGGAAATAATGCTTTGAAGTGCCATAGAACACATGCATAAAGATCCTTCCAACGAGTGTGTATGGGCATAGGGAAAAGGTCATCATAAGAGGTCAAAGGTCACACAGTTAAAATTTCATGTTTGATGTGTTAGCAAGTATGAAACTGTGACGTTTGAAAAATGATTTGAGCTACGATGGAACACATGCATAAAGGTCCTTTGAATTGGTGTATATGGGCTAGGAAAAAGGTCAACAATGTCATAAAAGGTCAAAGGTCACGCAGTTAAAATTTCATGTTTGAAGTGTTAAGTATGAAACTGCAATGTTGGAAATAAGGATTTGAGCTGCCACTGGACACATGCAGAAAAGATCTTTCAATTGGTGTGTGTGTGAGGTCAACAATATCGTAAAAGATCAAAGGTCACGCAGGTAAAATTTCATGTTTGATGTGTTAGCAAGTATGAAACTGAGACGTTTGAAAAATGCTTTGTGCTACTACAGAAAACATGCATATAGGTCCTTCGAATTGGTGTATATGGGCATAGCAAAAAGGTCAACAATGTCATAAAAGGTCAAAGGTCACACAGTTTAAATTTCATGTTTGATGTGTTAGCAAGTATAAAACAGTGGCGTTTTAAATACAGATTTGAGGTTCCATAGAACACATGCAGAAAGGTCCTTCCAAGGGGTGCACATGACCATAATGAAAAGGTCAATATTGCCATAAGGTGAAGAAGTCTAATTTTGTAATTCATATGCTGCAGGCAATGGTAGGTATGTTTCTGTGATGTTTAAAACAATGAATTGAACATAGTATGAGTCCCACCTTTTGTTAATTACTTAGCCTTGCAAAACTGCATTCTAAATGTTTTTTCTTATTGAAACATATTAATAGCTATTTACTGCACAGAAATATTTGAAATATTGTCTTACCTCCACGACAAACACTGACGTCCTTGTAGACTGTAAATCGTTTTAGTACTTTTCAGTTTATTCCATGTGATCTCCGTGATGTGCTAAACTTAAGTTCACTCTGTGTATAAGTGTCTTTGTGAAGATTTTTTCAAGAGTGTCTGGAGTTATCTGTTCAACGGCACGCTGTATCGATCGTCGAAGTTCTTCAAGTGTTACTGAAGGCGTTTTATAAACTTGTTGCTTAAGAAAGCCCCACAGAAAGAAGTCGCATGGGGTTAGATTAGGACTTCCAGCTGGCCACTCAACATCAGAAACTATACTTATTAAACGGTTTCCAAACCTTCCTCTTAAAATTTGCAATGTTGCCCTAGTACGATGTGCTGGAGCACCATCCTGTTGAAACCACATATCATTGTGTGGATCAAGATTTAAGGGATCAAGTTCATGGAAAGGAAATTCTCGCAACATATTTTGGTATGTAAGTTGATTAACGTTTCCTTCGAACAAAAACCTTCGTGCTTTCAAAACATAAACAGGTCGTGTTTATGCTTCAGTCACAAAAGGGTATAAATAAACGATAAGAGTATGTCTCTTCCTACATATGGGGAAGCAATTTATTTCCAGTGGAATTATTTTTATTTTTTCAATTTCCTGGGTAAGCATCAGGGAAATATTAAGGCTGCCATATTTATTTTTCATGAGAATACGGGACATCTTTGTTCTCCCCTCAAACTTCACAACACAATGCATTGCTTGGAAACAGTTTATTTTCAATGCATTATCCTTTTTATATGAATACAAAAAAATAACGAAGAATCTGTAGTACAGTCTGTTCTCAGGATTTTAATTTTTTTTTTGAGAACTCCTGAGTGATTTGCATTTACATGTGATATTTTCATTGAAAAATGCTACCCGAATAATATGTTTTTTAGAATCTAGACGAAAGAAAATCCTGCACACACCATGCCCTAGAATGTCCTGCCCACAATAGTACGCATTCTATTATGACTTTCTAAAATTAAGTATTCTTATTATTTAAAAGAAAAGATTTCCGAGAACCCAAACAAATATTCTTAATTTTATATACCATACCAACTAAATCAGTTCTCAAACATTGTCGTCTTATACTTGCCAATATACGAACTATAAACTTCTTATTTCGTGACCTTTGACCTTTTATGACACTGTTGACCATTAATTATGCATGTATTCCATGGCCGTCTTTTTGAATGTATTCTATGGCAGGTCAAATCACTTTTCAAACGTCATACTTTCATATTTGTTAACACAAACTATCATGTTTTAACTGCGTGACCTTTGACTTTTTATGACATTGTTAACCTTTTTATAATCCCATGCACTCCTCTTGGAAGGACCTTTATCCATGTGTTCTATGCGAGCTCCAATTATTCTTTCTAACGTCACAGTTTCATACTTGTTAACACATCAAACTGCGTGACCTTTGACCTTTTATGACATTGTTGAGCTTTTTGCTATGCCCATACACACCAATTGGAAAGACCTTTATGCATATTTTTCTGACAGCTCAAATCCTTATTTCCAATATCACAGTTTTATACTTGCTGATACATCAAACATGAAATTTTAACTGCGTGACCTTTGACCTTTAATGACGTTCTTGATCTTTTTCCTGTGCCCATACACATCCGTTGGAAGGACCTTTCTGTATGTATTCTATGCCACGTCAAATCTTTTTTAAAACGTCGCCGTTCCATATTTTCTAACACATCAAACGTGATATTTTAATTACGTGACCTTTGAACCTTTATGAGATCGTTGACTTTTTCCTATCCTCATACACACCAATTGGAAGGAATTGTGTCCTGTGAAGCATACATGTGTCCTGTGCAGGCTCAAATCATTCTAACGTCACAGTTTCATACTTGTTAACACATCAAACTTGAAATTTTAACTGCGTGACCTTTGACCTATTAAGACATTGTTGACCTTTTTCCTATGCCCATATACACCAATTCGAAGGACCTTTATGCATGTGTTCCATCGTAGCTCAAATCATTTTTCAAACGTCACAGTTTCATACTTGCTAACACATCAAACATGAAATTTTAACTGTGTGACCTTTGACCTCTTATGATGACCTTTTCCCTATGCCCATACACACTCGTTGGAAGGATCTTTATGCATGTGTTCTATGGCACTTCAAAGCATTATTTCCAATGTCACATTTTCTTATTTGTTAACATATCAAATATGACATTTTAACTACGTGACCTTTGACCTCTGATGATATTGCTGACCTCTTTGTTTTGCTAAAAAGAATGTTCAGTAGATCCTTTGCGTATATGTGTTTTTAACATTATCATCAACTGAATTAGTTGAGTACAATAAGCTGTTGAAAAGGGAGCTTTTTCTTCAAGGGTCACAGATGACCTGCTAGAGGTCACCGGGTCACGATTGCCCAAATTTCTCATTATCACATTGTTTCGGATCAGAATTTATGTCGATATACCAATTTTTGCTACCGGAGATGGATATTCAAAAAAATGGCATGTGAGACTACTTTTTAACATTGATATCCCATAAGGAAAAAATCGCATTTTGACCTTTGACCCTGTAACTCCGCAAACAATAATACCCGCGATCTCGTTTTGCTATCAAACAAATCTTCTGACCTTCCTCTAAATTGTCTGCAAATTTCACAGTTCTAGCTTTTACCAGTTGTGAGTACTATGAAATTAAAGTTTACACACGAATTATGGGACAGTCTGTATATATACCAATTAGTTGAGTTTAGAAGAAAAGTGAAGAAATTCGTGTTTGAAGACATACTTTTTCTACTTAGGATGAGTGTCACGTGGTCTCATCAAGACTGCAAGGGTTATATTGCTTCATGTATAACAACAGGTACTATCTTCATTTTTTAAAATTTTTTGTTGTAATGTGTAGATTTTCTTACCATTTTATCATGTTTGCAATTCTTAGGTAGTATATTTGGTTGTTGTATGGAAAACATATACAGGGTGATGCAAAATTCAAACCCATAGTATAAAAATTTTATTTGTTTTTCAAAAAATGAAGAAAGTGCGCCAATTAGCGAATGCGCTGTATGTAGTTCTGAACGGTACATGTCCTTATTCCTCGGTTGTCATTGGTCAGCCATATTGTTATGAGGCAATGAGACATATCATGGAATAAAATCGTTTATATAGTGTAAAAAAAATAAAAGAGTACCAAACATGATATGCACAAGATAACTTTCCTTCTACAGTAGGGGGCGCTGCTTGCAGTCAGAATATGAAGAGGGTACAGCTCTTCAATTTGAGCTTTATTTCATTAAAATATATTCAGAAGTTTCGGAGATATAGCCTTAAATATACAGTAGTTAGGAAGAATGCACAACAATATAATATATATAAAAATGACATATGTTATATTGTTGAGATGTTGCCTAACAACATATATATACCAATTAGTTGAGTTTAGAAGAAAAGTGAAGAAATTCGTGTTTGAAGACATACTTTTTCTACTTAGGATGAGTGTCACGTGGTCTCATCAAGACTGCAAGGGTTATATTGCTTCATGTATAACAACAGGTACTATCTTCATTTTTTAAAATTTTTTGTTGTAATGTGTAGATTTTCTTACCATTTTATCATGTTTGCAATTCTTAGGTAGTATATTTGGTTGTTGTATGGAAAACATATACAGGGTGATGCAAAATTCAAACCCATAGTATAAAAATTTTATTTGTTTTTCAAAAAATGAAGAAAGTGCGCCAATTAGCGAATGCGCTGTATGTAGTTCTGAACGGTACATGTCCTTATTCCTCGGTTGTCATTGGTCAGCCATATTGTTATGAGGCAATGAGACATATCATGGAATAAAATCGTTTATATAGTGTAAAATGAATAAAAGAGTACCAAACATGATATGCACAAGATAACTTTCCTTCTACAGTAGGGGGCGCTGCTTGCAGTCAGAATATGAAGAGGGTACAGCTCTTCAATTTGAGCTTTATTACATTAAAATATATTCAGAAGTTTCGGAGATATAGCCTTAATTATACAGTAGTTAGGAAGAATGCACAACAATATAATATATATAAAAATGACATATGTTATATTGTTGAGATGTTGCCTAACAACATATATATACCAATTAGTTGAGTTTAGAAGAAAAATGAAGAAATTCGTGTTTGAAGACATACTTTTTCTACTTAGGATGAGTGTCACGTGGTCTCATCAAGACTGCAAGGGTTATATTGCTTCATGTATAACAACAGGTACTATCTTCATTTTTTAAAATTTTTTGTTGTAATGTGTAGATTTTCTTACCATTTTATCATGTTTGCAATTCTTAGGTAGTATATTTGCTTGTTGTATGGAAAACATATACAGGGTGATGCAAAATTCAAACCCATAGTATAAAAATTTTATTTGTTTTTCAAAAAATGAAGAAAGTGCGCCAATTAGCGAATGCGCTGTATGTAGTTCTGAACGGTACATGTCCTTATTCCTCGGTTGTCATTGGTCAGCCATATTGTTATGAGGCAATGAGACATATCATGGAATAGAATCGTTTATATAGTGTAAAATGAATAAAAGAGTACCAAACATGATATGCACAAGATAACTTTCCTTCTACAGTAGGGGGCGCTGCTTGCAATCAGAATATGAAGAGGGTACAGCTCTTCAATTTGAGCTTTATAACATTAAAATATATTCAGAAGTTTCGGAGATATAGCCTTAAATATACAGTAGTTAGGAAGAATGCACAACAATATAATATATATAAAAATGACATATGTTATATTGTTGAGATGTTGCCTAACAACATATATATACCAATTAGTTGAGTTTAGAAGAAAAGTGAAGAAATTCGTGTTTGAAGACATACTTTTTCTACTTAGGATGAGTGTCACGTGGTCTCATCAAGACTGCAAGGGTTATATTGCTTCATGTATAACAACAGGTACTATCTTCATTTTTTAAAATTTTTTGTTGTAATGTGTAGATTTTCTTACCATTTTATCATGTTTGCAATTCTTAGGTAGTATATTTGGTTGTTGTATTGAAAACATATACAGGGTGATGCATAATTCAAACCCATAGTATAAAAATTTTATTTGTTTTTCAAAAAATGAAGAAAGTGCGCCAATTAGAGAATGCGCTGTATGTAGTTCTGAACGGTACATGTCCTTATTCCTCGGTTGTCATTGGTCAGCCATATTGTTATGAGGCAATGAGACATATCATGGAATAAAATCGTTTATATAGTGTAAAATGAATAAAACAGTACCAAACATGATATGCACAAGATAACTTTCCTTCTACAGTAGCGGGCGCTGCTTGCAGTCAGAATATGAAGAGGGTACAGCTCTTCAATTTGAGCTTTATTACATTAAAATATGTTCAGAAGTTTCGGAGATATAGCCTTAAATATACAGTAGTTAGGAAGAATGCACAACAATATAATATATATAAAAATGACATATGTTATATTGTTGAGATGTTGCCTAACAACATATATATACCAATTAGTTGAGTTTAGAAGAAAAGTGAAGAAATTCGTGTTTGAAGACATACTTTTTCTACTTAGGATGAGTGTCACGTGGTCTCATCAAGACTGCAAGGGTTATATTGCTTCATGTATAACAACAGGTACTATCTTCATTTTTTAAAATTTTTTGTTGTAATGTGTAGATTTTCTTACCATTTTATCATGTTTGCAATTCTTAGGTAGTATATTTGGTTGTTGTATGGAAAACATATACAGGGTGATGCAAAATTCAAACCCATAGTATAAAAATTTTATTTGTTTTTCAAAAAATGAAGAAAGTGCGCCAATTAGCGAATGCGCTGTATGTAGTTCTGAACGGTACATGTCCTTATTCCTCGGTTGTCATTGGTCAGCCATATTGTTATGAGGCAATGAGACATATCATGGAATAAAATCGTTTATATAGTGTAAAATGAATAAAACAGTACCAAACATGATATGCACAAGATAACTTTCCTTCTACAGTAGGGGGCGCTGCTTGCAGTCAGAATATGAAGAGGGTACAGCTCTTCAATTTGAGCTTTATTACATTAAAATATATTCAGAAGTTTCGGAGATATAGCCTTAAATATACAGTAGTTAGGAAGAATGCACAACAATATAATATATATAAAAATGACATATGTTATATTGTTGAGATGTTGCCTAACAACATATATATACCAATTAGTTGAGTTTAGAAGAAAAGTGAAGAAATTCGTGTTTGAAGACATACTTTTTCTACTTAGGATGAGTGTCACGTGGTCTCATCAAGACTGCAAGGGTTATATTGCTTCATGTATAACAACAGGTACTATCTTCATTTTTTAAAATTTTTTGTTGTAATGTGTAGATTTTCTTACCATTTTATCATGTTTGCAATTCTTAGGTAGTATATTTGGTTGTTGTATGGAAACCATATCCAGGGTGATGCAAAATTCAAACCCATAGTATAAAAATTTTATTTGTTTTTCAAAAAATGAAGAAAGTGCGCCAATTAGCGAATGCGCTGTATGTAGTTCTGAACGGTACATGTCCTTATTCCTCGGTTGTCATTGGTCAGCCATATTGTTATGAGGCAATGAGACATATCATGGAATAAAATCGTTTATATAGTGTAAAATGAATAAAAGAGTACCAAACATGATATGCACAAGATAACTTTCCTTCTACAGTAGGGGGCGCTGCTTGCAGTCAGAATATGAAGAGGGTACAGCTCTTCAATTTGAGCTTTATTACATTAAAATATATTCAGAAGTTTCGGAGATATAGCCTTAATTATACAGTAGTTAGGAAGAATGCACAACAATATAATATATATAAAAATGACATATGTTATATTGTTGAGATGTTGCCTAACAACATATATATACCAATTAGTTGAGTTTAGAAGAAAAATGAAGAAATTCGTGTTTGAAGACATACTTTTTCTACTTAGGATGAGTGTCACGTGGTCTCATCAAGACTGCAAGGGTTATATTGCTTCATGTATAACAACAGGTACTATCTTCATTTTTTAAAATTTTTTGTTGTAATGTGTAGATTTTCTTACCATTTTATCATGTTTGCAATTCTTAGGTAGTATATTTGGTTGTTGTATGGAAAACATATCCAGGGTGATGCAAAATTCAAACCCATAGTATAAAAATTTTATTTGTTTTTCAAAAAATGAAGAAAGTGCGCCAATTAGCGAATGCGCTGTATGTAGTTCTGAACGGTACATGTCCTTATTCCTCGGTTGTCATTGGTCAGCCATATTGTTATGAGGCAATGAGACATATCATGGAATAGAATCGTTTATATAGTGTAAAATGAATAAAAGAGTACCAAACATGATATGCACAAGATAACTTTCCTTCTACAGTAGGGGGCGCTGCTTGCAATCAGAATATGAAGAGGGTACAGCTCTTCAATTTGAGCTTTATTACATTAAAATATATTCAGAAGTTTCGGAGATATAGCCTTAAATATACAGTAGTTAGGAAGAATGCACAACAATATAATATATATAAAAATGACATATGTTATATTGTTGAGATGTTGCCTAACAACATATATATACCAATTAGTTGAGTTTAGAAGAAAAGTGAAGAAATTCGTGTTTGAAGACATACTTTTTCTACTTAGGATGAGTGTCACGTGGTCTCATCAAGACTGCAAGGGTTATATTGCTTCATGTATAACAACAGGTACTATCTTCATTTTTTAAAATTTTTTGTTGTAATGTGTAGATTTTCTTACCATTTTATCATGTTTGCAATTCTTAGGTAGTATATTTGGTTGTTGTATTGAAAACATATACAGGGTGATGCATAATTCAAACCCATAGTATAAAAATTTTATTTGTTTTTCAAAAAATGAAGAAAGTGCGCCAATTAGAGAATGCGCTGTATGTAGTTCTGAACGGTACATGTCCTTATTCCTCGGTTGTCATTGGTCAGCCATATTGTTATGAGGCAATGAGACATATCATGGAATAAAATCGTTTATATAGTGTAAAATGAATAAAACAGTACCAAACATGATATGCACAAGATAACTTTCCTTCTACAGTAGGGGGCGCTGCTTGCAGTCAGAATATGAAGAGGGTACAGCTCTTCAATTTGAGCTTTATTACATTAAAATATGTTCAGAAGTTTCGGAGATATAGCCTTAAATATACAGTAGTTAGGAAGAATGCACAACAATATAATATATATAAAAATGACATATGTTATATTGTTGAGATGTTGCCTAACAACATATATATACCAATTAGTTGAGTTTGGAAGAAAAGTGAAGAAATTCGTGTTTGAAGACATACTTTTTCTACTTAGGATGAGTGTCACGTGGTCTCATCAAGACTGCAAGGGTTATATTGCTTCATGTATAACAACAGGTACTATCTTCATTTTTTAAAATTTTTTGTTGTAATGTGTAGATTTTCTTACCATT
Source organism: Thermobia domestica (assembly GCF_964235325.1). Taxonomy (NCBI): domain Eukaryota; kingdom Metazoa; phylum Arthropoda; class Insecta; order Zygentoma; family Lepismatidae; genus Thermobia; species Thermobia domestica. The sequence goes on along the minus strand of NW_027656265.1, from coordinate 79,293 downwards.
TTATCATGTTTGCAATTCTTAGGTAGTATATTTGGTTGTTGTATGGAAAACATATCCAGGGTGATGCAAAATTCAAACCCATAGTATAAAAATTTTATTTGTTTTTCAAAAAATGAAGAAAGTGCGCCAATTAGCGAATGCGCTGTATGTAGTTCTGAACGGTACATGTCCTTATTCCTCGGTTGTCATTGGTCAGCCATATTGTTATGAGGCAATGAGACATATCATGGAATAAAATCGTTTATATAGTGTAAAATGAATAAAACAGTACCAAACATGATATGCACAAGATAACTTTCCTTCTACAGTAGGGGGCGCTGCTTGCAGTCAGAATATGAAGAGGGTACAGCTCTTCAATTTGAGCTTTATTACATTAAAATATATTCAGAAGTTTCGGAGATATAGCCTTAAATATACAATAGTTAGGAAGAATGCACAACAATATAATATATATAAAAATGACATATGTTATATTGTTGAGATGTTGCCTAACAACATATATATACCAATTAGTTGAGTTTAGAAGAAAAGTGAAGAAATTCGTGTTTGAAGACATACTTTTTCTACTTAGGATGAGTGTCACGTGGTCTCATCAAGACTGCAAGGGTTATATTGCTTCATGTATAACAACAGGTACTATCTTCATTTTTTAAAATTTTTTGTTGTAATGTGTAGATTTTCTTACCATTTTATCATGTTTGCAATTCTTAGGTAGTATATTTGGTTGTTGTATGGAAAACATATCCAGGGTGATGCAAAATTCAAACCCATAGTATAAAAATTTTATTTGTTTTTCAAAAAATGAAGAAAGTGCGCCAATTAGCGAATGCGCTGTATGTAGTTCTGAACGGTACATGTCCTTATTCCTCGGTTGTCATTGGTCAGCCATATTGTTATGAGGCAATGAGACATATCATGGAATAAAATCGTTTATATAGTGTAAAATGAATAAAAGAGTACCAAACATGATATGCACAAGATAACTTTCCTTCTACAGTAGGGGGCGCTGCTTGCAATCAGAATATGAAGAGGGTACAGCTCTTCAATTTGAGCTTTATTACATTAAAATATATTCAGAAGTTTCGGAGATATAGCCTTAAATATAACGTAGTTAGGAAGAATTCACAACAATATAATATATATAAAAATGACATATGTTATATTGTTGAGATGTTGCCTAACAACATATATATACCAATTAGTTGAGTTTAGAAGAAAAGTGAAGAAATTCGTGTTTGAAGACATACTTTTTCTACTTAGGATGAGTGTCACGTGGTCTCATCTAGACTGCAAGGGTTATATTGCTTCATGTATAACAACAGGTACTATCTTCATTTTTTAAAATTTTTTGTTGTAATGTGTAGATTTTCTTACCATTTTATCATGTTTGCAATTCTTAGGTAGTATATTTGGTTGTTGTATGGAAAACATATACAGGGTGATGCAAAATTCAAACCCATAGTATAAAAATGTTATTTGTTTTTCAAAAAATAAAGAAAGTGCGCCAATTAGCGAATGCGCTGTATGTAGTTCTGAACGGTACATGTCCTTATTCCTCGGTTGTCATTGGTCAGCCATATTGTTATGAGGCAATGAGACATATCATGGAATAAAATCGTTTATATAGTGTAAAATGAATAAAAGAGTACCAAACATGATATGCACAAGATAACTTTCCTTCTACAGTAGGGGGCGCTGCTTGCAGTCAGAATATGAAGAGGGTACAGCTCTTCAATTTGAGCTTTATTACATTAAAATATATTCAGAAGTTTCGGAGATATAGCCTTAATTATACAGTAGTTAGGAAGAATGCACAACAATATAATATATATAAAAATGACATATGTTATATTGTTGAGATGTTGCCTAACAACATATATATACCAATTAGTTGAGTTTAGAAGAAAAATGAAGAAATTCGTGTTTGAAGACATACTTTTTCTACTTAGGATGAGTGTCACGTGGTCTCATCAAGACTGCAAGGGTTATATTGCTTCATGTATAACAACAGGTACTATCTTCATTTTTTAAAATTTTTTGTTGTAATGTGTAGATTTTCTTACCATTTTATCATGTTTGCAATTCTTAGGTAGTATATTTGGTTGTTGTATGGAAAACATATCCAGGGTGATGCAAAATTCAAACCCATAGTATAAAAATTTTATTTGTTTTTCAAAAAATGAAGAAAGTGCGCCAATTAGCGAATGCGCTGTATGTAGTTCTGAACGGTACATGTCCTTATTCCTCGGTTGTCATTGGTCAGCCATATTGTTATGAGGCAATGAGACATATCATGGAATAAAATCGTTTATATAGTGTAAAATGAATAAAAGAGTACCAAACATGATATGCACAAGATAACTTTCCTTCTACAGTAGGGGGCGCTGCTTGCAATCAGAATATGAAGAGGGTACAGCTCTTCAATTTGAGCTTTATTACATTAAAATATATTCAGAAGTTTCGGAGATATAGCCTTAAATATACAGTAGTTAGGAAGAATGCACAACAATATAATATATATAAAAATGACATATGTTATATTGTTGAGATGTTGCCTAACAACATATATATACCAATTAGTTGAGTTTAGAAGAAAAGTGAAGAAATTCGTGTTTGAAGACATACTTTTTCTACTTAGGATGAGTGTCACGTGGTCTCATCAAGACTGCAAGGGTTATATTGCTTCATGTATAACAACAGGTACTATCTTCATTTTTTAAAATTTTTTGTTGTAATGTGTAGATTTTCTTACCATTTTATCATGTTTGCAATTCTTAGGTAGTATATTTGGTTGTTGTATTGAAAACATATACAGGGTGATGCATAATTCAAACCCATAGTATAAAAATTTTATTTGTTTTTCAAAAAATGAAGAAAGTGCGCCAATTAGCGAATGCGCTGTATGTAGTTCTGAACGGTACATGTCCTTATTCCTCGGTTGTCATTGGTCAGCCATATTGTTATGAGGCAATGAGACATATCATGGAATAAAATCGTTTATATAGTGTAAAATGAATAAAACAGTACCAAACATGATATGCACAAGATAACTTTCCTTCTACAGTAGCGGCCGCTGCTTGCAGTCAGAATATGAAGAGGGTACAGCTCTTCAATTTGAGCTTTATTACATTAAAATATGTTCAGAAGTTTCGGAGATATAGCCTTAAATATACAGTAGTTAGGAAGAATGCACAACAATATAATATATATAAAAATGACATATGTTATATTGTTGAGATGTTGCCTAACAACATATATATACCAATTAGTTGAGTTTAGAAGAAAAGTGAAGAAATTCGTGTTTGAAGACATACTTTTTCTACTTAGGATGAGTGTCACGTGGTCTCATCAAGACTGCAAGGGTTATATTGCTTCATGTATAACAACAGGTACTATCTTCATTTTTTAAAATTTTTTGTTGTAATGTGTAGATTTTCTTACCATTTTATCATGTTTGCAATTCTTAGGTAGTATATTTGGTTGTTGTATGGAAAACATATACAGGGTGATGCAAAATTCAAACCCATAGTATAAAAATTTTATTTGTTTTTCAAAAAATGAAGAAAGTGCGCCAATTAGCGAATGCGCTGTATGTAGTTCTGAACGGTACATGTCCTTATTCCTCGGTTGTCATTGGTCAGCCATATTGTTATGAGGCAATGAGACATATCATGGAATAAAATCGTTTATATAGTGTAAAAAAAATAAAAGAGTACCAAACATAATATGCACAAGATAACTTTCCTTCTACAGTAGGGGGCGCTACTTGCAGTCAGAATATGAAGAGGGTACAGCTCTTCAATTTGAGCTTTATTACATTAAAATATATTCAGAAGTTTCGGAGATATAGCCTTAAATATACAATAGTTAGGAAGAATGCACAACAATATAATATATATAAAAATGACATATGTTATATTGTTGAGATGTTGCCTAACAACATATATATACCAATTAGTTGAGTTTAGAAGAAAAGTGAAGAAATTCGTGTTTGAAGACATACTTTTTCTACTTAGGATGAGTGTCACGTGGTCTCATCAAGACTGCAAGGGTTATATTGCTTCATGTATAACAACAGGTACTATCTTCATTTTTTAAAATTTTTTGTTGTAATGTGTAGATTTTCTTACCATTTTATCATGTTTGCAATTCTTAGGTAGTATATTTGGTTGTTGTATGGAAAACATATCCAGGGTGATGCAAAATTCAAACCCATAGTATAAAAATGTTATTTGTTTTTCAAAAAATAAAGAAAGTGCGTCAATTAGCGAATGCGCTGTATGTAGTTCTGAACGGTACATGTCCTTATTCCTCGGTTGTCATTGGTCAGCCATATTGTTATGAGGCAATGAGACATATCATGGAATAAAATCGTTTATATAGTGTAAAATGAATAAAAGAGTACCAAACATGATATGCACAAGATAACTTTCCTTCTACAGTAGGGGGCGCTGCTTGCAGTCAGAATATGAAGAGGGTACAGCTCTTCAATTTGAGCTTTATTACATTAAAATATATTCAGAAGTTTCGGAGATATAGCCTTAATTATACAGTAGTTAGGAAGAATGCACAACAATATAATATATATAAAAATGACATATGTTATATTGTTGAGATGTTGCCTAACAACATATATATACCAATTAGTTGAGTTTAGAAGAAAAATGAAGAAATTCGTGTTTGAAGACATACTTTTTCTACTTAGGATGAGTGTCACGTGGTCTCATCAAGACTGCAAGGGTTATATTGCTTCATGTATAACAACAGGTACTATCTTCATTTTTTAAAATTTTTTGTTGTAATGTGTAGATTTTCTTACCATTTTATCATGTTTGCAATTCTTAGGTAGTATATTTGGTTGTTGTATGGAAAACATATCCAGGGTGATGCAAAATTCAAACCCATAGTATAAAAATTTTATTTGTTTTTCAAAAAATGAAGAAAGTGCGCCAATTAGCGAATGCGCTGTATGTAGTTCTGAACGGTACATGTCCTTATTCCTCGGTTGTCATTGGTCAGCCATATTGTTATGAGGCAATGAGACATATCATGGAATAAAATCGTTTATATAGTGTAAAATGAATAAAAGAGTACCAAACATGATATGCACAAGATAACTTTCCTTCTACAGTAGGGGGCGCTGCTTGCAATCAGAATATGAAGAGGGTACAGCTCTTCAATTTGAGCTTTATTACATTAAAATATATTCAGAAGTTTCGGAGATATAGCCTTAAATATACAGTAGTTAGGAAGAATGCACAACAATATAATATATATAAAAATGACATATGTTATATTGTTGAGATGTTGCCTAACAACATATATATACCAATTAGTTGAGTTTAGAAGAAAAGTGAAGAAATTCGTGTTCGAAGACATACTTTTTCTACTTAGGATGAGTGTCACGTGGTCTCATCAAGACTGCAAGGGTTATATTGCTTCATGTATAACAACAGGTACTATCTTCATTTTTTAAAATTTTTTGTTGTAATGTGTAGATTTTCTTACCATTTTATCATGTTTGCAATTCTTAGGTAGTATATTTGGTTGTTGTATTGAAAACATATACAGGGTGATGCATAATTCAAACCCATAGTATAAAAATTTTATTTGTTTTTCAAAAAATGAAGAAAGTGCGCCAATTAGCGAATGCGCTGTATGTAGTTCTGAACGGTACATGTCCTTATTCCTCGGTTGTCATTGGTCAGCCATATTGTTATGAGGCAATGAGACATATCATGGAATAAAATCGTTTATATAGTGTAAAATGAATAAAACAGTACCAAACATGATATGCACAAGATAACTTTCCTTCTACAGTAGCGGGCGCTGCTTGCAGTCAGAATATGAAGAGGGTACAGCTCTTCAATTTGAGCTTTATTACATTAAAATATGTTCAGAAGTTTCGGAGATATAGCCTTAAATATACAGTAGTTAGGAAGAATGCACAACAATATAATATATATAAAAATGACATATGTTATATTGTTGAGATGTTGCCTAACAACATATATATACCAATTAGTTGAGTTTAGAAGAAAAGTGAAGAAATTCGTGTTTGAAGACATACTTTTTCTACTTAGGATGAGTGTCACGTGGTCTCATCAAGACTGCAAGGGTTATATTGCTTCATGTATAACAACAGGTACTATCTTCATTTTTTAAAATTTTTTGTTGTAATGTGTAGATTTTCTTACCATTTTATCATGTTTGCAATTCTTAGGTAGTATATTTGGTTGTTGTATGGAAAACATATCCAGGGTGATGCAAAATTCAAACCCATAGTATAAAAATGTTATTTGTTTTTCAAAAAATAAAGAAAGTGCGTCAATTAGCGAATGCGCTGTATGTAGTTCTGAACGGTACATGTCCTTATTCCTCGGTTGTCATTGGTCAGCCATATTGTTATGAGGCAATGAGACATATCATGGAATAAAATCGTTTATATAGTGTAAAATGAATAAAAGAGTACCAAACATGATATGCACAAGATAACTTTCCTTCTACAGTAGGGGGCGCTGCTTGCAGTCAGAATATGAAGAGGGTACAGCTCTTCAATTTGAGCTTTATTACATTAAAATATATTCAGAAGTTTCGGAGATATAGCCTTAATTATACAGTAGTTAGGAAGAATGCACAACAATATAATATATATAAAAATGACATATGTTATATTGTTGAGATGTTGCCTAACAACATATATATACCAATTAGTTGAGTTTAGAAGAAAAATGAAGAAATTCGTGTTTGAAGACATACTTTTTCTACTTAGGATGAGTGTCACGTGGTCTCATCAAGACTGCAAGGGTTATATTGCTTCATGTATAACAACAGGTACTATCTTCATTTTTTAAAATTTTTTGTTGTAATGTGTAGATTTTCTTACCATTTTATCATGTTTGCAATTCTTAGGTAGTATATTTGGTTGTTGTATGGAAAACATATCCAGGGTGATGCAAAATTCAAACCCATAGTATAAAAATTTTATTTGTTTTTCAAAAAATGAAGAAAGTGCGCCAATTAGCGAATGCGCTGTATGTAGTTCTGAACGGTACATGTCCTTATTCCTCGGTTGTCATTGGTCAGCCATATTGTTATGAGGCAATGAGACATATCATGGAATAAAATCGTTTATATAGTGTAAAATGAATAAAAGAGTACCAAACATGATATGCACAAGATAACTTTCCTTCTACAGTAGGGGGCGCTGCTTGCAATCAGAATATGAAGAGGGTACAGCTCTTCAATTTGAGCTTTATTACATTAAAATATATTCAGAAGTTTCGGAGATATAGCCTTAAATATACAGTAGTTAGGAAGAATGCACAACAATATAATATATATAAAAATGACATATGTTATATTGTTGAGATGTTGCCTAACAACATATATATACCAATTAGTTGAGTTTAGAAGAAAAGTGAAGAAATTCGTGTTTGAAGACATACTTTTTCTACTTAGGATGAGTGTCACGTGGTCTCATCAAGACTGCAAGGGTTATATTGCTTCATGTATAACAACAGGTACTATCTTCATTTTTTAAAATTTTTTGTTGTAATGTGTAGATTTTCTTACCATTTTATCATGTTTGCAATTCTTAGGTAGTATATTTGGTTGTTGTATTGAAAACATATACAGGGTGATGCATAATTCAAACCCATAGTATAAAAATTTTATTTGTTTTTCAAAAAATGAAGAAAGTGCGCCAATTAGCGAATGCGCTGTATGTAGTTCTGAACGGTACATGTCCTTATTCCTCGGTTGTCATTGGTCAGCCATATTGTTATGAGGCAATGAGACATATCATGGAATAAAATCGTTTATATAGTGTAAAATGAATAAAACAGTACCAAACATGATATGCACAAGATAACTTTCCTTCTACAGTAGCGGGCGCTGCTTGCAGTCAGAATATGAAGAGGGTACAGCTCTTCAATTTGAGCTTTATTACATTAAAATATGTTCAGAAGTTTCGGAGATATAGCCTTAAATATACAGTAGTTAGGAAGAATGCACAACAATATAATATATATAAAAATGACATATGTTATATTGTTGAGATGTTGCCTAACAACATATATATACCAATTAGTTGAGTTTAGAAGAAAAGTGAAGAAATTCGTGTTTGAAGACATACTTTTTCTACTTAGGATGAGTGTCACGTGGTCTCATCAAGACTGCAAGGGTTATATTGCTTCATGTATAACAACAGGTACTATCTTCATTTTTTAAAATTTTTTGTTGTAATGTGTAGATTTTCTTACCATTTTATCATGTTTGCAATTCTTAGGTAGTATATTTGGTTGTTGTATTGAAAACATATACAGGGTGATGCATAATTCAAACCCATAGTATAAAAATTTTATTTGTTTTTCAAAAAATGAAGAAAGTGCGCCAATTAGAGAATGCGCTGTATGTAGTTCTGAACGGTACATGTCCTTATTCCTCGGTTGTCATTGGTCAGCCATATTGTTATGAGGCAATGAGACATATCATGGAATAAAATCGTTTATATAGTGTAAAATGAATAAAACAGTACCAAACATGATATGCACAAGATAACTTTCCTTCTACAGTAGCGGGCGCTGCTTGCAGTCAGAATATGAAGAGGGTACAGCTCTTCAATTTGAGCTTTATTACATTAAAATATGTTCAGAAGTTTCGGAGATATAGCCTTAATTATACAGTAGTTAGGAAGAATGCACAACAATATAATATATATAAAAATGACATATGTTATATTGTTGAGATGTTGCCTAACAACATATATATACCAATTAGTTGAGTTTAGAAGAAAAGTGAAGAAATTCGTGTTTGAAGACATACTTTTTCTACTTAGGATGAGTGTCACGTGGTCTCATCAAGACTGCAAGGGTTATATTGCTTCATGTATAACAACAGGTACTATCTTCATTTTTTAAAATTTTTTGTTGTAATGTGTAGATTTTCTTACCATTTTATCATGTTTGCAATTCTTAGGTAGTATATTTGGTTGTTGTATGGAAAACATATACAGGGTGATGCAAAATTCAAACCCATAGTATAAAAATTTTATTTGTTTTTCAAAAAATGAAGAAAGTGCGCCAATTAGCGAATGCGCTGTATGTAGTTCTGAACGGTACATGTCCTTATTCCTCGGTTGTCATTGGTCAGCCATATTGTTATGAGGCAATGAGACATATCATGGAATAAAATCGTTTATATAGTGTAAAATGAATAAAACAGTACCAAACATGATATGCACAAGATAACTTTCCTTCTACAGTAGGGGGCGCTGCTTGCAGTCAGAATATGAAGAGGGTACAGCTCTTCAATTTGAGCTTTATTACATTAAAATATATTCAGAAGTTTCGGAGATATAGCCTTAAATATACAATAGTTAGGAAGAATGCACAACAATATAATATATATAAAAATGACATATGTTATATTGTTGAGATGTTGCCTAACAACATATATATACCAATTAGTTGAGTTTAGAAGAAAAGTGAAGAAATTCGTGTTTGAAGACATACTTTTTCTACTTAGGATGAGTGTCACGTGGTCTCATCAAGACTGCAAGGGTTATATTGCTTCATGTATAACAACAGGTACTATCTTCATTTTTTAAAATTTTTTGTTGTAATGTGTAGATTTTCTTACCATTTTATAATGTTTGCAATTCTTAGGTAGTATATTTGGTTGTTGTATGGAAAACATATACAGGGTGATGCAAAATTCAAACCCATAGTATAAAAATTTTATTTGTTTTTCAAAAAATGAAGAAAGTGCGCCAATTAGCGAATGCGCTGTATGTAGTTCTGAACGGTACATGTCCTTATTCCTCGGTTGTCATTGGTCAGCCATATTGTTATGAGGCAATGAGACATATCATGGAATAAAATCGTTTATATAGTGTAAAATGAATAAAAGAGTACCAAACATGATATGCACAAGATAACTTTCCTTCTACAGTAGGGGGCGCTGCTTGCAATCAGAATATGAAGAGGGTACAGCTCTTCAATTTGAGCTTTATTACATTAAAATATATTCAGAAGTTTCGGAGATATAGCCTTAAATATAACGTAGTTAGGAAGAATGCACAACAATATAATATATATAAAAATGACATATGTTATATTGTTGAGATGTTGCCTAACAACATATATATACCAATTAGTTGAGTTTAGAAGAAAAGTGAAGAAATTCGTGTTTGAAGACATACTTTTTCTACTTAGGATGAGTGTCACGTGGTCTCATCTAGACTGCAAGGGTTATATTGCTTCATGTATAACAACAGGTACTATCTTCATTTTTTAAAATTTTTTGTTGTAATGTGTAGATTTTCTTACCATTTTATCATGTTTGCAATTCTTAGGTAGTATATTTGGTTGTTGTATGGAAAACATATACAGGGTGATGCAAAATTCAAACCCATAGTATAAAAATGTTATTTGTTTTTCAAAAAATAAAGAAAGTGCGCCAATTAGCGAATGCGCTGTATGTAGTTCTGAACGGTACATGTCCTTATTCCTCGGTTGTCATTGGTCAGCCATATTGTTATGAGGCAATGAGACATATCATGGAATAAAATCGTTTATATAGTGTAAAATGAATAAAAGAGTACCAAACATGATATGCACAAGATAACTTTCCTTCTACAGTAGGGGGCGCTGCTTGCAGTCAGAATATGAAGAGGGTACAGCTCTTCAATTTGAGCTTTATTACATTAAAATATATTCAGAAGTTTCGGAGATATAGCCTTAATTATACAGTAGTTAGGAAGAATGCACAACAATATAATATATATAAAAATGACATATGTTATATTGTTGAGATGTTGCCTAACAACATATATATACCAATTAGTTGAGTTTAGAAGAAAAATGAAGAAATTCGTGTTTGAAGACATACTTTTTCTACTTAGGATGAGTGTCACGTGGTCTCATCAAGACTGCAAGGGTTATATTGCTTCATGTATAACAACAGGTACTATCTTCATTTTTTAAAATTTTTTGTTGTAATGTGTAGATTTTCTTACCATTTTATCATGTTTGCAATTCTTAGGTAGTATATTTGGTTGTTGTATGGAAAACATATCCAGGGTGATGCAAAATTCAAACCCATAGTATAAAAATTTTATTTGTTTTTCAAAAAATGAAGAAAGTGCGCCAATTAGCGAATGCGCTGTATGTAGTTCTGAACGGTACATGTCCTTATTCCTCGGTTGTCATTGGTCAGCCATATTGTTATGAGGCAATGAGACATATCATGGAATAAAATCGTTTATATAGTGTAAAATGAATAAAAGAGTACCAAACATGATATGCACAAGATAACTTTCCTTCTACAGTAGGGGGCGCTGCTTGCAATCAGAATATGAAGAGGGTACAGCTCTTCAATTTGAGCTTTATTACATTAAAATATATTCAGAAGTTTCGGAGATATAGCCTTAAATATACAGTAGTTAGGAAGAATGCACAACAATATAATATATATAAAAATGACATATGTTATATTGTTGAGATGTTGCCTAACAACATATATATACCAATTAGTTGAGTTTAGAAGAAAAGTGAAGAAATTCGTGTTTGAAGACATACTTTTTCTACTTAGGATGAGTGTCACGTGGTCTCATCAAGACTGCAAGGGTTATATTGCTTCATGTATAACAACAGGTACTATCTTCATTTTTTAAAATTTTTTGTTGTAATGTGTAGATTTTCTTACCATTTTATCATGTTTGCAATTCTTAGGTAGTATATTTGGTTGTTGTATTGAAAACATATACAGGGTGATGCATAATTCAAACCCATAGTATAAAAATTTTATTTGTTTTTCAAAAAATGAAGAAAGTGCGCCAATTAGCGAATGCGCTGTATGTAGTTCTGAACGGTACATGTCCTTATTCCTCGGTTGTCATTGGTCAGCCATATTGTTATGAGGCAATGAGACATATCATGGAATAAAATCGTTTATATAGTGTAAAATGAATAAAACAGTACCAAACATGATATGCACAAGATAACTTTCCTTCTACAGTAGCGGGCGCTGCTTGCAGTCAGAATATGAAGAGGGTACAGCTCTTCAATTTGAGCTTTATTACATTAAAATATGTTCAGAAGTTTCGGAGATATAGCCTTAAATATACAGTAGTTAGGAAGAATGCACAACAATATAATATATATAAAAATGACATATGTTATATTGTTGAGATGTTGCCTAACAACATATATATACCAATTAGTTGAGTTTAGAAGAAAAGTGAAGAAATTCGTGTTTGAAGACATACTTTTTCTACTTAGGATGAGTGTCACGTGGTCTCATCAAGACTGCAAGGGTTATATTGCTTCATGTATAACAACAGGTACTATCTTCATTTTTTAAAATTTTTTGTTGTAATGTGTAGATTTTCTTACCATTTTATCATGTTTGCAATTCTTAGGTAGTATATTTGGTTGTTGTATGGAAAACATATACAGGGTGATGCAAAATTCAAACCCATAGTATAAAAATTTTATTTGTTTTTCAAAAAATGAAGAAAGTGCGCCAATTAGCGAATGCGCTGTATGTAGTTCTGAACGGTACATGTCCTTATTCCTCGGTTGTCATTGGTCAGCCATATTGTTATGAGGCAATGAGACATATCATGGAATAAAATCGTTTATATAGTGTAAAAAAAATAAAAGAGTACCAAACATAATATGCACAAGATAACTTTCCTTCTACAGTAGGGGGCGCTGCTTGCAGTCAGAATATGAAGAGGGTACAGCTCTTCAATTTGAGCTTTATTACATTAAAATATATTCAGAAGTTTCGGAGATATAGCCTTAAATATACAATAGTTAGGAAGAATGCACAACAATATAATATATATAAAAATGACATATGTTATATTGTTGAGATGTTGCCTAACAACATATATATACCAATTAGTTGAGTTTAGAAGAAAAGTGAAGAAATTCGTGTTTGAAGACATACTTTTTCTACTTAGGATGAGTGTCACGTGGTCTCATCAAGACTGCAAGGGTTATATTGCTTCATGTATAACAACAGGTACTATCTTCATTTTTTAAAATTTTTTGTTGTAATGTGTAGATTTTCTTACCATTTTATCATGTTTGCAATTCTTAGGTAGTATATTTGGTTGTTGTATGGAAAACATATCCAGGGTGATGCAAAATTCAAACCCATAGTATAAAAATTTTATTTGTTTTTCAAAAAATGAAGAAAGTGCGCCAATTAGCGAATGCGCTGTATGTAGTTCTGAACGGTACATGTCCTTATTCCTCGGTTGTCATTGGTCAGCCATATTGTTATGAGGCAATGAGACATATCATGGAATAAAATCGTTTATATAGTGTAAAATGAATAAAAGAGTACCAAACATGATATGCACAAGATAACTTTCCTTCTACAGTAGGGGGCGCTGCTTGCAATCAGAATATGAAGAGGGTACAGCTCTTCAATTTGAGCTTTATTACATTAAAATATATTCAGAAGTTTCGGAGATATAGCCTTAAATATAACGTAGTTAGGAAGAATGCACAACAATATAATATATATAAAAATGACATATGTTATATTGTTGAGATGTTGCCTAACAACATATATATACCAATTAGTTGAGTTTAGAAGAAAAGTGAAGAAATTCGTGTTTGAAGACATACTTTTTCTACTTAGGATGAGTGTCACGTGGTCTCATCTAGACTGCAAGGGTTATATTGCTTCATGTATAACAACAGGTACTATCTTCATTTTTTAAAATTTTTTGTTGTAATGTGTAGATTTTCTTACCATTTTATCATGTTTGCAATTCTTAGGTAGTATATTTGGTTGTTGTATGGAAAACATATACAGGGTGATGCAAAATTCAAACCCATAGTATAAAAATGTTATTTGTTTTTCAAAAAATAAAGAAAGTGCGCCAATTAGCGAATGCGCTGTATGTAGTTCTGAACGGTACATGTCCTTATTCCTCGGTTGTCATTGGTCAGCCATATTGTTATGAGGCAATGAGACATATCATGGAATAAAATCGTTTATATAGTGTAAAATGAATAAAAGAGTACCAAACATGATATGCACAAGATAACTTTCCTTCTACAGTAGGGGGCGCTGCTTGCAGTCAGAATATGAAGAGGGTACAGCTCTTCAATTTGAGCTTTATTACATTAAAATATATTCAGAAGTTTCGGAGATATAGCCTTAATTATACAGTAGTTAGGAAGAATGCACAACAATATAATATATATAAAAATGACATATGTTATATTGTTGAGATGTTGCCTAACAACATATATATACCAATTAGTTGAGTTTAGAAGAAAAATGAAGAAATTCGTGTTTGAAGACATACTTTTTCTACTTAGGATGAGTGTCACGTGGTCTCATCAAGACTGCAAGGGTTATATTGCTTCATGTATAACAACAGGTACTATCTTCATTTTTTAAAATTTTTTGTTGTAATGTGTAGATTTTCTTACCATTTTATCATGTTTGCAATTCTTAGGTAGTATATTTGGTTGTTGTATGGAAAACATATCCAGGGTGATGCAAAATTCAAACCCATAGTATAAAAATTTTATTTGTTTTTCAAAAAATGAAGAAAGTGCGCCAATTAGCGAATGCGCTGTATGTAGTTCTGAACGGTACATGTCCTTATTCCTCGGTTGTCATTGGTCAGCCATATTGTTATGAGGCAATGAGACATATCATGGAATAAAATCGTTTATATAGTGTAAAATGAATAAAAGAGTACCAAACATGATATGCACAAGATAACTTTCCTTCTACAGTAGGGGGCGCTGCTTGCAATCAGAATATGAAGAGGGTACAGCTCTTCAATTTGAGCTTTATTACATTAAAATATATTCAGAAGTTTCGGAGATATAGCCTTAAATATACAGTAGTTAGGAAGAATGCACAACAATATAATATATATAAAAATGACATATGTTATATTGTTGAGATGTTGCCTAACAACATATATATACCAATTAGTTGAGTTTAGAAGAAAAGTGAAGAAATTCGTGTTTGAAGACATACTTTTTCTACTTAGGATGAGTGTCACGTGGTCTCATCAAGACTGCAAGGGTTATATTGCTTCATGTATAACAACAGGTACTATCTTCATTTTTTAAAATTTTTTGTTGTAATGTGTAGATTTTCTTACCATTTTATCATGTTTGCAATTCTTAGGTAGTATATTTGGTTGTTGTATTGAAAACATATACAGGGTGATGCATAATTCAAACCCATAGTATAAAAATTTTATTTGTTTTTCAAAAAATGAAGAAAGTGCGCCAATTAGCGAATGCGCTGTATGTAGTTCTGAACGGTACATGTCCTTATTCCTCGGTTGTCATTGGTCAGCCATATTGTTATGAGGCAATGAGACATATCATGGAATAAAATCGTTTATATAGTGTAAAATGAATAAAACAGTACCAAACATGATATGCACAAGATAACTTTCCTTCTACAGTAGCGGGCGCTGCTTGCAGTCAGAATATGAAGAGGGTACAGCTCTTCAATTTGAGCTTTATTACATTAAAATATGTTCAGAAGTTTCGGAGATATAGCCTTAAATATACAGTAGTTAGGAAGAATGCACAACAATATAATATATATAAAAATGACATATGTTATATTGTTGAGATGTTGCCTAACAACATATATATACCAATTAGTTGAGTTTAGAAGAAAAGTGAAGAAATTCGTGTTTGAAGACATACTTTTTCTACTTAGGATGAGTGTCACGTGGTCTCATCAAGACTGCAAGGGTTATATTGCTTCATGTATAACAACAGGTACTATCTTCATTTTTTAAAATTTTTTGTTGTAATGTGTAGATTTTCTTACCATTTTATCATGTTTGCAATTCTTAGGTAGTATATTTGGTTGTTGTATGGAAAACATATACAGGGTGATGCAAAATTCAAACCCATAGTATAAAAATTTTATTTGTTTTTCAAAAAATGAAGAAAGTGCGCCAATTAGCGAATGCGCTGTATGTAGTTCTGAACGGTACATGTCCTTATTCCTCGGTTGTCATTGGTCAGCCATATTGTTATGAGGCAATGAGACATATCATGGAATAAAATCGTTTATATAGTGTAAAAAAAATAAAAGAGTGCCAAACATAATATGCACAAGATAACTTTCCTTCTACAGTAGGGGGCGCTGCTTGCAGTCAGAATATGAAGAGGGTACAGCTCTTCAATTTGAGCTTTATTACATTAAAATATATTCAGAAGTTTCGGAGATATAGCCTTAAATATACAATAGTTAGGAAGAATGCACAACAATATAATATATATAAAAATGACATATGTTATATTGTTGAGATGTTGCCTAACAACATATATATACCAATTAGTTGAGTTTAGAAGAAAAGTGAAGAAATTCGTGTTTGAAGACATACTTTTTCTACTTAGGATGAGTGTCACGTGGTCTCATCAAGACTGCAAGGGTTATATTGCTTCATGTATAACAACAGGTACTATCTTCATTTTTTAAAATTTTTTGTTGTAATGTGTAGATTTTCTTACCATTTTATCATGTTTGCAATTCTTAGGTAGTATATTTGGTTGTTGTATTGAAAACATATACAGGGTGATGCAAAATTCAAACCCATAGTATAAAAATTTTATTTGTTTTTCAAAAAATGAAGAAAGTGCGCCAATTAGCGAATGCGCTGTATGTAGTTCTGAACGGTACATGTCCTTATTCCTCGGTTGTCATTGGTCAGCCATATTGTTATGAGGCAATGAGACATATCATGGAATAAAATCGTTTATATAGTGTAAAATGAATAAAACAGTACCAAACATGATATACACAAGATAACTTTCCTTCTACAGTAGGGGGCGCTGCTTGCAGTCAGAATATGAAGAGGGTACAGCTCTTCAATTTGAGCTTTATTACATTAAAATATATTCAGAAGTTTCGGAGATATAGCCTTAAATATACAGTAGTTAGGAAGAATGCACAACAATATAATATATATAAAAATGACATATGTTATATTGTTGAGATGTTGCCTAACAACATATATATACCAATTAGTTGAGTTTAGAAGAAAAGTGAAGAAATTCGTGTTTGAAGACATACTTTTTCTACTTAGGATGAGTGTCACGTGGTCTCTCTCATCAAGACTGCAAGGGTTTACTATTGCTTCATGTATAACAACAGGTACTATCTTCATTTTTTAAAATTTTTGTTTGTAATGTGTAGATTTCTTACCATTTTATCATGTTTGCAATTCTTAGGTAGTATATTTGGTTGTTGTATGGAAAACATATACAGGGTGATGCAAAATTCAAACCCATAGTATAAAAATTTATTTGTTTTTCAAAAAATGAAGAAAGTGCGCCAATTAGCGAATGCGCTGTATGTAGTTCTGAACGGTACATGTCCTTATTCCTCGGTTGTCATTGGTCAGCCATATTGTTATGAGGCAATGAGACATATCATGGAATAAAATCGTTTATATAGTGTAAAAAAAATAAAAGAGTACCAAACATGATATGCACAAGATAACTTTCCTTCTACAGTAGGGGGCGCTGCTTGCAGTCAGAATATGAAGAGGGTACAGCTCTTCAATTTGAGCTTTATTTCATTAAAATATATTCAGAAGTTTCAGGAGATATAGCCTTAAATATACAGTAGTTAGGAAGAATGCACAACAATATAATATATATAAAAATGACATATGTTATATATGTTGAGATGTTGCCTAACAACATATATATACCAATTAGTTGAGTTTAGAAGAAAAGTGAAGAAATTCGTGTTTGAAGACATACTTTTTCTACTTAGGATGAGTGTCACGTGGTCTCATCAAGACTGCAAGGGTTATATTGCTTCATGTATAACAACAGGTACTATCTTCATTTTTAAAATTTTTTGTTGTAATGTGTAGATTTTCTTACCATTTTATCATGTTTGCAATTCTTAGGTAGTATATTTGGTTGTTGTATGGAAAACATATACAGGGTGATGCAAAATTCAAACCCATAGTATAAAAATTTTATTTGTTTTCAAAAAATGAAGAAAGTGCGCCAATTAGCGAATGCGCTGTATGTAGTTCTGAACGGTACATGTCCTTATTCCTCGGTTGTCATTGGTCAGCCATATTGTTATGAGGCAATGAGACATATCATGGAATAAAATCGTTTATATAGTGTAAAATGAATAAAAGAGTACCAAACATGATATGCACAAGATAACTTTCCTTCTACAGTAGGGGGCGCTGCTTGCAGTCAGAATATGAAGAGGGTACAGCTCTTCAATTTGAGCTTTATTACATTAAAATATATTCAGAAGTTTCAGAGATATAGCCTTAAATATACAGTAGTTAGGAAGAATGCACAACAATATAATATATATAAAAATGACATATGTTATATTGTTGAGATGTTGCCTAACAACATATATATACCAATTAGTTGAGTTTAGAAGAAAAGTGAAGAAATTCGTGTTTGAAGACATACTTTTTCTACTTAGGATGAGTGTCACGTGGTCTCATCAAGACTGCAAGGGTTATATTGCTTCATGTATAACAACAGGTACTATCTTCATTTTTTAAAATTTTTTGTTGTAATGTGTAGATTTTCTTACCATTTTATCATGTTTGCAATTCTTAGGTAGTATATTTGGTTGTTATATGGAAAACATATACAGGGTGATGCAAAATTCAAACCCATAGTATAAAAATTTTATTTGTTTTTCAAAAAATGAAGAAAGTGCGCCAATTAGCGAATGCGCTGTATGTAGTTCTGAACGGTACATGTCCTTATTCCTCGGTTGTCATTGGTCAGCCATATTGTTATGAGGCAATGAGACATATCATGGAATAAAATCGTTTATATAGTGTAAAAAAAATAAAAGAGTACCAAACATGATATGCACAAGATAACTTTCCTTCTACAGTAGGGGGCGCTGCTTGCAGTCAGAATATGAAGAGGGTACAGCTCTTCAATTTGAGCTTTATTTCATTAAAATATATTCAGAAGTTTCGGAGATATAGCCTTAAATATACAGTAGTTAGGAAGAATGCACAACAATATAATATATATAAAAATGACATATGTTATATTGTTGAGATGTTGCCTAACAACATATATATACCAATTAGTTGAGTTTAGAAGAAAAGTGAAGAAATTCGTGTTTGAAGACATACTTTTTCTACTTAGGATGAGTGTCACGTGGTCTCATCAAGACTGCAAGGGTTATATTGCTTCATGTATAACAACAGGTACTATCTTCATTTTTAAAAATTTTTTGTTGTAATGTGTAGATTTTCTTACCATTTTATCATGTTTGCAATTCTTAGGTAGTATATTTGGTTGTTGTATGGAAAACATATACAGGGTGATGCAAAATTCAAACCCATAGTATAAAAATTTTATTTGTTTTTCAAAAAATGAAGAAAGTGCGCCAATTAGCGAATGCGCTGTATGTAGTTCTGAACGGTACATGTCCTTATTCCTCGGTTGTCATTGGTCAGCCATATTGTTATGAGGCAATGAGACATATCATGGAATAAAATCGTTTATATAGTGTAAAAAAAATAAAAGAGTACCAAACATGATATGCACAAGATAACTTTCCTTCTACAGTAGGGGGCGCTGCTTGCAGTCAGAATATGAAGAGGGTACAGCTCTTCAATTTGAGCTTTATTTCATTAAAATATATTCAGAAGTTTCGGAGATATAGCCTTAAATATACAGTAGTTAGGAAGAATGCACAACAATATAATATATATAAAAATGACATATGTTATATTGTTGAGATGTTGCCTAACAACATATATATACCAATTAGTTGAGTTTAGAAGAAAAGTGAAGAAATTCGTGTTTGAAGACATACTTTTTCTACTTAGGATGAGTGTCACGTGGTCTCATCAAGACTGCAAGGGTTATATTGCTTCATGTATAACAACAGGTACTATCTTCATTTTTTAAAATTTTTTGTTGTAATGTGTAGATTTTCTTACCATTTTATCATGTTTGCAATTCTTAGGTAGTATATTTGGTTGTTGTATGGAAAACATATACAGGGTGATGCAAAATTCAAACCCATAGTATAAAAATTTTATTTGTTTTTCAAAAAATGAAGAAAGTGCGCCAATTAGCGAATGCGCTGTATGTAGTTCTGAACGGTACATGTCCTTATTCCTCGGTTGTCATTGGTCAGCCATATTGTTATGAGGCAATGAGACATATCATGGAATAAAATCGTTTATATAGTGTAAAATGAATAAAAGAGTACCAAACATGATATGCACAAGATAACTTTCCTTCTACAGTAGGGGGCGCTGCTTGCAGTCAGAATATGAAGAGGGTACAGCTCTTCAATTTGAGCTTTATTACATTAAAATATATTCAGAAGTTTCAGAGATATAGCCTTAAATATACAGTAGTTAGGAAGAATGCACAACAATATAATATATATAAAAATGACATATGTTATATTGTTGAGATGTTGCCTAACAACATATATATACCAATTAGTTGAGTTTAGAAGAAAAGTGAAGAAATTCGTGTTTGAAGACATACTTTTTCTACTTAGGATGAGTGTCACGTGGTCTCATCAAGACTGCAAGGGTTATATTGCTTCATGTATAACAACAGGTACTATCTTCATTTTTTAAAATTTTTTGTTGTAATGTGTAGATTTTCTTACCATTTTATCATGTTTGCAATTCTTAGGTAGTATATTTGGTTGTTATATGGAAAACATATACAGGGTGATGCAAAATTCAAACCCATAGTATAAAAATTTTATTTGTTTTTCAAAAAATGAAGAAAGTGCGCCAATTAGCGAATGCGCTGTATGTAGTTCTGAACGGTACATGTCCTTATTCCTCGGTTGTCATTGGTCAGCCATATTGTTATGAGGCAATGAGACATATCATGGAATAAAATCGTTTATATAGTGTAAAAAAAATAAAAGAGTACCAAACATGATATGCACAAGATAACTTTCCTTCTACAGTAGGGGGCGCTGCTTGCAGTCAGAATATGAAGAGGGTACAGCTCTTCAATTTGAGCTTTATTTCATTAAAATATATTCAGAAGTTTCGGAGATATAGCCTTAAATATACAGTAGTTAGGAAGAATGCACAACAATATAATATATATAAAAATGACATATGTTATATTGTTGAGATGTTGCCTAACAACATATATATACCAATTAGTTGAGTTTAGAAGAAAAGTGAAGAAATTCGTGTTTGAAGACATACTTTTTCTACTTAGGATGAGTGTCACGTGGTCTCATCAAGACTGCAAGGGTTATATTGCTTCATGTATAACAACAGGTACTATCTTCATTTTTAAAAATTTTTTGTTGTAATGTGTAGATTTTCTTACCATTTTATCATGTTTGCAATTCTTAGGTAGTATATTTGGTTGTTGTATGGAAAACATATACAGGGTGATGCAAAATTCAAACCCATAGTATAAAAATTTTATTTGTTTTTCAAAAAATGAAGAAAGTGCGCCAATTAGCGAATGCGCTGTATGTAGTTCTGAACGGTACATGTCCTTATTCCTCGGTTGTCATTGGTCAGCCATATTGTTATGAGGCAATGAGACATATCATGGAATAAAATCGTTTATATAGTGTAAAAAAAATAAAAGAGTACCAAACATGATATGCACAAGATAACTTTCCTTCTACAGTAGGGGGCGCTGCTTGCAGTCAGAATATGAAGAGGGTACAGCTCTTCAATTTGAGCTTTATTTCATTAAAATATATTCAGAAGTTTCGGAGATATAGCCTTAAATATACAGTAGTTAGGAAGAATGCACAACAATATAATATATATAAAAATGACATATGTTATATTGTTGAGATGTTGCCTAACAACATATATATACCAATTAGTTGAGTTTAGAAGAAAAGTGAAGAAATTCGTGTTTGAAGACATACTTTTTCTACTTAGGATGAGTGTCACGTGGTCTCATCAAGACTGCAAGGGTTATATTGCTTCATGTATAACAACAGGTACTATCTTCATTTTTTAAAATTTTTTGTTGTAATGTGTAGATTTTCTTACCATTTTATCATGTTTGCAATTCTTAGGTAGTATATTTGGTTGTTGTATTGAAAACATATACAGGGTGATGCAAAATTCAAACCCATAGTATAAAAATTTTATTTGTTTTTCAAAAAATGAAGAAAGTGCGCCAATTAGCGAATGCGCTGTATGTAGTTCTGAACGGTACATGTCCTTATTCCTCGGTTGTCATTGGTCAGCCATATTGTTATGAGGCAATGAGACATATCATGGAATAAAATCGTTTATATAGTGTAAAATGAATAAAAGAGTACCAAACATGATATGCACAAGATAACTTTCCTTCTACAGTAGGGGGCGCTGCTTGCAGTCAGAATATGAAGAGGGTACAGCTCTTCAATTTGAGCTTTATTACATTAAAATATATTCAGAAGTTTCAGAGATATAGCCTTAAATATACAGTAGTTAGGAAGAATGCACAACAATATAATATATATAAAAATGACATATGTTATATTGTTGAGATGTTGCCTAACAACATATATATACCAATTAGTTGAGTTTAGAAGAAAAGTGAAGAAATTCGTGTTTGAAGACATACTTTTTCTACTTAGGATGAGTGTCACGTGGTCTCATCAAGACTGCAAGGGTTATATTGCTTCATGTATAACAACAGGTACTATCTTCATTTTTTAAAATTTTTTGTTGTAATGTGTAGATTTTCTTACCATTTTATCATGTTTGCAATTCTTAGGTAGTATATTTGGTTGTTATATGGAAAACATATACAGGGTGATGCAAAATTCAAACCCATAGTATAAAAATTTTATTTGTTTTTCAAAAAATGAAGAAAGTGCGCCAATTAGCGAATGCGCTGTATGTAGTTCTGAACGGTACATGTCCTTATTCCTCGGTTGTCATTGGTCAGCCATATTGTTATGAGGCAATGAGACATATCATGGAATAAAATCGTTTATATAGTGTAAAAAAAATAAAAGAGTACCAAACATGATATGCACAAGATAACTTTCCTTCTACAGTAGGGGGCGCTGCTTGCAGTCAGAATATGAAGAGGGTACAGCTCTTCAATTTGAGCTTTATTTCATTAAAATATATTCAGAAGTTTCGGAGATATAGCCTTAAATATACAGTAGTTAGGAAGAATGCACAACAATATAATATATATAAAAATGACATATGTTATATTGTTGAGATGTTGCCTAACAACATATATATACCAATTAGTTGAGTTTAGAAGAAAAGTGAAGAAATTCGTGTTTGAAGACATACTTTTTCTACTTAGGATGAGTGTCACGTGGTCTCATCAAGACTGCAAGGGTTATATTGCTTCATGTATAACAACAGGTACTATCTTCATTTTTTAAAATTTTTTGTTGTAATGTGTAGATTTTCTTACCATTTTATCATGTTTGCAATTCTTAGGTAGTATATTTGGTTGTTGTATGGAAAACATATACAGGGTGATGCAAAATTCAAACCCATAGTATAAAAATTTTATTTGTTTTTCAAAAAATGAAGAAAGTGCGCCAATTAGCGAATGCGCTGTATGTAGTTCTGAACGGTACATGTCCTTATTCCTCGGTTGTCATTGGTCAGCCATATTGTTATGAGGCAATGAGACATATCATGGAATAAAATCGTTTATATAGTGTAAAAAAAATAAAAGAGTACCAAACATGATATGCACAAGATAACTTTCCTTCTACAGTAGGGGGCGCTGCTTGCAGTCAGAATATGAAGAGGGTACAGCTCTTCAATTTGAGCTTTATTACATTAAAATATATTCAGAAGTTTCGGAGATATAGCCTTAAATATACAATAGTTAGGAAAAATGCACAACAATATAATATATATAAAAATGACATATGTTATATTGTTGAGATGTTGCCTAACAACATATATATACCAATTAGTTGAGTTTAGAAGAAAAGTGAAGAAATTCGTGTTTGAAGACATACTTTTTCTACTTAGGATGAGTGTCACGTGGTCTCATCAAGACTGCAAGGGTTATATTGCTTCATGTATAACAACAGGTACTATCTTCATTTTTTAAAATTTTTTGTTGTAATGTGTAGATTTTCTTACCATTTTATCATGTTTGCAATTCTTAGGTAGTATATTTGGTTGTTGTATTGAAAACATATACAGGGTGATGCAAAATTCAAACCCATAGTATAAAAATTTTATTTGTTTTTCAAAAAATGAAGAAAGTGCGCCAATTAGCGAATGCGCTGTATGTAGTTCTGAACGGTACATGTCCTTATTCCTCGGTTGTCATTGGTCAGCCATATTGTTATGAGGCAATGAGACATATCATGGAATAAAATCGTTTATATAGTGTAAAATGAATAAAACAGTACCAAACATGATATGCACAAGATAACTTTCCTTCTACAGTAGCGGGCGCTGCTTGCAGTCAGAATATGAAGAGGGTACAGCTCTTCAATTTGAGCTTTATTACATTAAAATATGTTCAGAAGTTTCGGAGATATAGCCTTAAATATACAGTAGTTAGGAAGAATGCACAACAATATAATATATATAAAAATGACATATGTTATATTGTTGAGATGTTGCCTAACAACATATATATACCAATTAGTTGAGTTTAGAAGAAAAGTGAAGAAATTCGTGTTTGAAGACATACTTTTTCTACTTAGGATGAGTGTCACGTGGTCTCATCAAGACTGCAAGGGTTATATTGCTTCATGTATAACAACAGGTACTATCTTCATTTTTTAAAATTTTTTGTTGTAATGTGTAGATTTTCTTACCATTTTATCATGTTTGCAATTCTTAGGTAGTATATTTGGTTGTTGTATGGAAAACATATACAGGGTGATGCAAAATTCAAACCCATAGTATAAAAATTTTATTTGTTTTTCAAAAAATGAAGAAAGTGCGCCAATTAGCGAATGCGCTGTATGTAGTTCTGAACGGTACATGTCCTTATTCCTCGGTTGTCATTGGTCAGCCATATTGTTATGAGGCAATGAGACATATCATGGAATAAAATCGTTTATATAGTGTAAAATGAATAAAACAGTACCAAACATGATATGCACAAGATAACTTTCCTTCTACAGTAGGGGGCGCTGCTTGCAGTCAGAATATGAAGAGGGTAAAGCTCTTCAATTTGAGCTTTATTACATTAAAATATATTCAGAAGTTTCGGAGATATAGCCTTAAATATACAGTAGTTAGGAAGAATGCACAACAATATAATATATATAAAAATGACATATGTTATATTGTTGAGATGTTGCCTAACAACATATATATACCAATTAGTTGAGTTTAGAAGAAAAGTGAAGAAATTCGTGTTTGAAGACATACTTTTTCTACTTAGGATGAGTGTCACGTGGTCTCATCAAGACTGCAAGGGTTATATTGCTTCATGTATAACAACAGGTACTATCTTCATTTTTTAAAATTTTTTGTTGTAATGTGTAGATTTTCTTACCATTTTATCATGTTTGCAATTCTTAGGTAGTATATTTGGTTGTTGTATGGAAAACATATACAGGGTGATGCAAAATTCAAACCCATAGTATAAAAATTTTATTTGTTTTTCAAAAAATGAAGAAAGTGCGCCAATTAGCGAATGCGCTGTATGTAGTTCTGAACGGTACATGTCCTTATTCCTCGGTTGTCATTGGTCAGCCATATTGTTATGAGGCAATGAGACATATCATGGAATAAAATCGTTTATATAGTGTAAAATGAATAAAAGAGTACCAAACATGATATGCACAAGATAACTTTCCTTCTACAGTAGGGGGCGCTGCTTGCAGTCAGAATATGAAGAGGGTACAGCTCTTCAATTTGAGCTTTATTACATTAAAATATATTCAGAAGTTTCAGAGATATAGCCTTAAATATACAGTAGTTAGGAAGAATGCACAACAATATAATATATATAAAAATGACATATGTTATATTGTTGAGATGTTGCCTAACAACATATATATATACCAATTAGTTGAGTTTAGAAGAAAAGTGAAGAAATTCGTGTTTGAAGACATACTTTTTCTACTTAGGATGAGTGTCACGTGGTCTCATCAAGACTGCAAGGGTTATATTGCTTCATGTATAACAACAGGTACTATCTTCATTTTTTAAAATTTTTTGTTGTAATGTGTAGATTTTCTTACCATTTTATCATGTTTGCAATTCTTAGGTAGTATATTTGGTTGTTATATGGAAAACATATACAGGGTGATGCAAAATTCAAACCCATAGTATAAAAATTTTATTTGTTTTTCAAAAAATGAAGAAAGTGCGCCAATTAGCGAATGCGCTGTATGTAGTTCTGAACGGTACATGTCCTTATTCCTCGGTTGTCATTGGTCAGCCATATTGTTATGAGGCAATGAGACATATCATGGAATAAAATCGTTTATATAGTGTAAAAAAAATAAAAGAGTACCAAACATGATATGCACAAGATAACTTTCCTTCTACAGTAGGGGGCGCTGCTTGCAGCCAGAATATGAAGAGGGTACAGCTCTTCAATTTGAGCTTTATTTCATTAAAATATATTCAGAAGTTTCGGAGATATAGCCTTAAATATACAGTAGTTAGGAAGAATGCACAACAATATAATATATATAAAAATGACATATGTTATATTGTTGAGATGTTGCCTAACAACATATATATACCAATTAGTTGAGTTTAGAAGAAAAGTGAAGAAATTCGTGTTTGAAGACATACTTTTTCTACTTAGGATGAGTGTCACGTGGTCTCATCAAGACTGCAAGGGTTATATTGCTTCATGTATAACAACAGGTACTATCTTCATTTTTAAAAATTTTTTGTTGTAATGTGTAGATTTTCTTACCATTTTATCATGTTTGCAATTCTTAGGTAGTATATTTGGTTGTTGTATGGAAAACATATACAGGGTGATGCAAAATTCAAACCCATAGTATAAAAATTTTATTTGTTTTTCAAAAAATGAAGAAAGTGCGCCAATTAGCGAATGCGCTGTATGTAGTTCTGAACGGTACATGTCCTTATTCCTCGGTTGTCATTGGTCAGCCATATTGTTATGAGGCAATGAGACATATCATGGAATAAAATCGTTTATATAGTGTAAAAAAAATAAAAGAGTACCAAACATGATATGCACAAGATAACTTTCCTTCTACAGTAGGGGGCGCTGCTTGCAGTCAGAATATGAAGAGGGTACAGCTCTTCAATTTGAGCTTTATTTCATTAAAATATATTCAGAAGTTTCGGAGATATAGCCTTAAATATACAGTAGTTAGGAAGAATGCACAACAATATAATATATATAAAAATGACATATGTTATATTGTTGAGATGTTGCCTAACAACATATATATACCAATTAGTTGAGTTTAGAAGAAAAGTGAAGAAATTCGTGTTTGAAGACATACTTTTTCTACTTAGGATGAGTGTCACGTGGTCTCATCAAGACTGCAAGGGTTATATTGCTTCATGTATAACAACAGGTACTATCTTCATTTTTTAAAATTTTTTGTTGTAATGTGTAGATTTTCTTACCATTTTATCATGTTTGCAATTCTTAGGTAGTATATTTGGTTGTTGTATGGAAAACATATACAGGGTGATGCAAAATTCAAACCCATAGTATAAAAATTTTATTTGTTTTTCAAAAAATGAAGAAAGTGCGCCAATTAGCGAATGCGCTGTATGTAGTTCTGAACGGTACATGTCCTTATTCCTCGGTTGTCATTGGTCAGCCATATTGTTATGAGGCAATGAGACATATCATGGAATAAAATCGTTTATATAGTGTAAAATGAATAAAAGAGTACCAAACATGATATGCACAAGATAACTTTCCTTCTACAGTAGGGGGCGCTGGTTGCAGTCAGAATATGAAGAGGGTACAGCTCTTCAATTTGAGCTTTATTACATTAAAATATATTCAGAAGTTTCGGAGATATAGCCTTAAATATACAGTAGTTAGGAAGAATGCACAACAATATAATATATATAAAAATGACATATGTTATATTGTTGAGATGTTGCCTAACAACATATATATACCAATTAGTTGAGTTTAGAAGAAAAGTGAAGAAATTCGTGTTTGAAGACATACTTTTTCTACTTAGGATGAGTGTCACGTGGTCTCATCAAGACTGCAAGGGTTATATTGCTTCATGTATAACAACAGGTACTATCTTCATTTTTTAAAATTTTTTGTTGTAATGTGTAGATTTTCTTACCATTTTATCATGTTTGCAATTCTTAGGTAGTATATTTGGTTGTTGTATGGAAAACATATACAGGGTGATGCAAAATTCAAACCCATAGTATAAAAATTTTATTTGTTTTTCAAAAAATGAAGAAAGTGCGCCAATTAGCGAATGCGCTGTATGTAGTTCTGAACGGTACATGTCCTTATTCCTCGGTTGTCATTGGTCAGCCATATTGTTATGAGGCAATGAGACATATCATGGAATAAAATCGTTTATATAGTGTAAAAAAAATAAAAGAGTACCAAACATGATATGCACAAGATAACTTTCCTTCTACAGTAGGGGGCGCTGCTTGCAGTCAGAATATGAAGAGGGTACAGCTCTTCAATTTGAGCTTTATTACATTAAAATATATTCAGAAGTTTCGGAGATATAGCCTTAAATATACAATAGTTAGGAAGAATGCACAACAATATAATATATATAAAAATGACATATGTTATATTGTTGAGATGTTGCCTAACAACATATATATACCAATTAGTTGAGTTTAGAAGAAAAGTGAAGAAATTCGTGTTTGAAGACATACTTTTTCTACTTAGGATGAGTGTCACGTGGTCTCATCAAGACTGCAAGGGTTATATTGCTTCATGTATAACAACAGGTACTATCTTCATTTTTTAAAATTTTTTGTTGTAATGTGTAGATTTTCTTACCATTTTATCATGTTTGCAATTCTTAGGTAGTATATTTGGTTGTTGTATGGAAAACATATACAGGGTGATGCAAAATTCAAACCCATAGTATAAAAATTTTATTTGTTTTTCAAAAAATGAAGAAAGTGCGCCAATTAGCGAATGCGCTGTATGTAGTTCTGAACGGTACATGTCCTTATTCCTCGGTTGTCATTGGTCAGCCATATTGTTATGAGGCAATGAGACATATCATGGAATAAAATCGTTTATATAGTGTAAAAAAAATAAAAGAGTACCAAACATGATATGCACAAGATAACTTTCCTTCTACAGTAGGGGGCGCTGCTTGCAGTCAGAATATGAAGAGGGTACAGCTCTTCAATTTGAGCTTTATTACATTAAAATATATTCAGAAGTTTCGGAGATATAGCCTTAAATATACAGTAGTTAGGAAGAATGCACAACAATATAATATATATAAAAATGACATATGTTATATTGTTGAGATGTTGCCTAACAACATATATATACCAATTAGTTGAGTTTAGAAGAAAAGTGAAGAAATTCGTGTTTGAAGACATACTTTTTCTACTTAGGATGAGTGTCACGTGGTCTCATCAAGACTGCAAGGGTTATATTGCTTCATGTATAACAACAGGTACTATCTTCATTTTTTAAAATTTTTTGTTGTAATGTGTAGATTTTCTTACCATTTTATCATGTTTGCAATTCTTAGGTAGTATATTTGGTTGTTGTATGGAAAACATATACAGGGTGATGCAAAATTCAAACCCATAGTATAAAAATTTTATTTGTTTTTCAAAAAATGAAGAAAGTGCGCCAATTAGCGAATGCGCTGTATGTAGTTCTGAACGGTACATGTCCTTATTCCTCGGTTGTCATTGGTCAGCCATATTGTTATGAGGCAATGAGACATATCATGGAATAAAATCGT
Organism: Thermobia domestica; assembly: GCF_964235325.1. Lineage (NCBI taxonomy): Eukaryota > Metazoa > Arthropoda > Insecta > Zygentoma > Lepismatidae > Thermobia > Thermobia domestica. The sequence continues at coordinate 49,419 of NW_027656265.1, read as the reverse complement.
TTATATAGTGTAAAAAAAATAAAAGAGTACCAAACATGATATGCACAAGATAACTTTCCTTCTACAGTAGGGGGCGCTGCTTGCAGTCAGAATATGAAGAGGGTACAGCTCTTCAATTTGAGCTTTATTTCATTAAAATATATTCAGAAGTTTCGGAGATATAGCCTTAAATATACAGTAGTTAGGAAGAATGCACAACAATATAATATATATAAAAATGACATATGTTATATTGTTGAGATGTTGCCTAACAACATATATATACCAATTAGTTGAGTTTAGAAGAAAAGTGAAGAAATTCGTGTTTGAAGACATACTTTTTCTACTTAGGATGAGTGTCACGTGGTCTCATCAAGACTGCAAGGGTTATATTGCTTCATGTATAACAACAGGTACTATCTTCATTTTTTAAAATTTTTTGTTGTAATGTGTAGATTTTCTTACCATTTTATCATGTTTGCAATTCTTAGGTAGTATATTTGGTTGTTGTATGGAAAACATATACAGGGTGATGCAAAATTCAAACCCATAGTATAAAAATTTTATTTGTTTTTCAAAAAATGAAGAAAGTGCGCCAATTAGCGAATGCGCTGTATGTAGTTCTGAACGGTACATGTCCTTATTCCTCGGTTGTCATTGGTCAGCCATATTGTTATGAGGCAATGAGACATATCATGGAATAAAATCGTTTATATAGTGTAAAAAAAATAAAAGAGTACCAAACATGATATGCACAAGATAACTTTCCTTCTACAGTAGGGGGCGCTGCTTGCAGTCAGAATATGAAGAGGGTACAGCTCTTCAATTTGAGCTTTATTTCATTAAAATATATTCAGAAGTTTCGGAGATATAGCCTTAAATATACAGTAGTTAGGAAGAATGCACAACAATATAATATATATAAAAATGACATATGTTATATTGTTGAGATGTTGCCTAACAACATATATATACCAATTAGTTGAGTTTAGAAGAAAAGTGAAGAAATTCGTGTTTGAAGACATACTTTTTCTACTTAGGATGAGTGTCACGTGGTCTCATCAAGACTGCAAGGGTTATATTGCTTCATGTATAACAACAGGTACTATCTTCATTTTTTAAAATTTTTTGTTGTAATGTGTAGATTTTCTTACCATTTTATCATGTTTGCAATTCTTAGGTAGTATATTTGGTTGTTGTATGGAAAACATATACAGGGTGATGCAAAATTCAAACCCATAGTATAAAAATTTTATTTGTTTTTCAAAAAATGAAGAAAGTGCGCCAATTAGCGAATGCGCTGTATGTAGTTCTGAACGGTACATGTCCTTATTCCTCGGTTGTCATTGGTCAGCCATATTGTTATGAGGCAATGAGACATATCATGGAATAAAATCGTTTATATAGTGTAAAATGAATAAAAGAGTACCAAACATGATATGCACAAGATAACTTTCCTTCTACAGTAGGGGGCGCTGCTTGCAGTCAGAATATGAAGAGGGTACAGCTCTTCAATTTGAGCTTTATTACATTAAAATATATTCAGAAGTTTCGGAGATATAGCCTTAAATATACAGTAGTTAGGAAGAATGCACAACAATATAATATATATAAAAATGACATATGTTATATTGTTGAGATGTTGCCTAACAACATATATATACCAATTAGTTGAGTTTAGAAGAAAAGTGAAGAAATTCGTGTTTGAAGACATACTTTTTCTACTTAGGATGAGTGTCACGTGGTCTCATCAAGACTGCAAGGGTTATATTGCTTCATGTATAACAACAGGTACTATCTTCATTTTTTAAAATTTTTTGTTGTAATGTGTAGATTTTCTTACCATTTTATCATGTTTGCAATTCTTAGGTAGTATATTTGGTTGTTGTATGGAAAACATATACAGGGTGATGCAAAATTCAAACCCATAGTATAAAAATTTTATTTGTTTTTCAAAAAATGAAGAAAGTGCGCCAATTAGCGAATGCGCTGTATGTAGTTCTGAACGGTACATGTCCTTATTCCTCGGTTGTCATTGGTCAGCCATATTGTTATGAGGCAATGAGACATATCATGGAATAAAATCGTTTATATAGTGTAAAAAAAATAAAAGAGTACCAAACATGATATGCACAAGATAACTTTCCTTCTACAGTAGGGGGCGCTGCTTGCAGTCAGAATATGAAGAGGGTACAGCTCTTCAATTTGAGCTTTATTACATTAAAATATATTCAGAAGTTTCGGAGATATAGCCTTAAATATACAATAGTTAGGAAGAATGCACAACAATATAATATATATAAAAATGACATATGTTATATTGTTGAGATGTTGCCTAACAACATATATATACCAATTAGTTGAGTTTAGAAGAAAAGTGAAGAAATTCGTGTTTGAAGACATACTTTTTCTACTTAGGATGAGTGTCACGTGGTCTCATCAAGACTGCAAGGGTTATATTGCTTCATGTATAACAACAGGTACTATCTTCATTTTTTAAAATTTTTTGTTGTAATGTGTAGATTTTCTTACCATTTTATCATGTTTGCAATTCTTAGGTAGTATATTTGGTTGTTGTATGGAAAACATATACAGGGTGATGCAAAATTCAAACCCATAGTATAAAAATTTTATTTGTTTTTCAAAAAATGAAGAAAGTGCGCCAATTAGCGAATGCGCTGTATGTAGTTCTGAACGGTACATGTCCTTATTCCTCGGTTGTCATTGGTCAGCCATATTGTTATGAGGCAATGAGACATATCATGGAATAAAATCGTTTATATAGTGTAAAAAAAATAAAAGAGTACCAAACATGATATGCACAAGATAACTTTCCTTCTACAGTAGGGGGCGCTGCTTGCAGTCAGAATATGAAGAGGGTACAGCTCTTCAATTTGAGCTTTATTACATTAAAATATATTCAGAAGTTTCGGAGATATAGCCTTAAATATACAATAGTTAGGAAGAATGCACAACAATATAATATATATAAAAATGACATATGTTATATTGTTGAGATGTTGCCTAACAACATATATATACCAATTAGTTGAGTTTAGAAGAAAAGTGAAGAAATTCGTGTTTGAAGACATACTTTTTCTACTTAGGATGAGTGTCACGTGGTCTCATCAAGACTGCAAGGGTTATATTGCTTCATGTATAACAACAGGTACTATCTTCATTTTTTAAAATTTTTTGTTGTAATGTGTAGATTTTCTTACCATTTTATCATGTTTGCAATTCTTAGGTAGTATATTTGGTTGTTGTATTGAAAACATATACAGGGTGATGCAAAATTCAAACCCATAGTATAAAAATTTTATTTGTTTTTCAAAAAATGAAGAAAGTGCGCCAATTAGCGAATGCGCTGTATGTAGTTCTGAACGGTACATGTCCTTATTCCTCGGTTGTCATTGGTCAGCCATATTGTTATGAGGCAATGAGACACATCATGGAATAAAATCGTTTATATAGTGTAAAATGAATAAAACAGTACCAAACATGATATGCACAAGATAACTTTCCTTCTACAGTAGCGGGCGCTGCTTGCAGTCAGAATATGAAGAGGGTACAGCTCTTCAATTTGAGCTTTATTACATTAAAATATGTTCAGAAGTTTCGGAGATATAGCCTTAAATATACAGTAGTTAGGAAGAATGCACAACAATATAATATATATAAAAATGACATATGTTATATTGTTGAGATGTTGCCTAACAACATATATATACCAATTAGTTGAGTTTAGAAGAAAAGTGAAGAAATTCGTGTTTGAAGACATACTTTTTCTACTTAGGATGAGTGTCACGTGGTCTCATCAAGACTGCAAGGGTTATATTGCTTCATGTATAACAACAGGTACTATCTTCATTTTTTAAAATTTTTTGTTGTAATGTGTAGATTTTCTTACCATTTTATCATGTTTGCAATTCTTAGGTAGTATATTTGGTTGTTGTATGGAAAACATATACAGGGTGATGCAAAATTCAAACCCATAGTATAAAAATTTTATTTGTTTTTCAAAAAATGAAGAAAGTGCGCCAATTAGCGAATGCGCTGTATGTAGTTCTGAACGGTACATGTCCTTATTCCTCGGTTGTCATTGGTCAGCCATATTGTTATGAGGCAATGAGACATATCATGGAATAAAATCGTTTATATAGTGTAAAATGAATAAAACAGTACCAAACATGATATGCACAAGATAACTTTCCTTCTACAGTAGGGGGCGCTGCTTGCAGTCAGAATATGAAGAGGGTAAAGCTCTTCAATTTGAGCTTTATTACATTAAAATATATTCAGAAGTTTCGGAGATATAGCCTTAAATATACAGTAGTTAGGAAGAATGCACAACAATATAATATATATAAAAATGACATATGTTATATTGTTGAGATGTTGCCTAACAACATATATATACCAATTAGTTGAGTTTAGAAGAAAAGTGAAGAAATTCGTGTTTGAAGACATACTTTTTCTACTTAGGATGAGTGTCACGTGGTCTCATCAAGACTGCAAGGGTTATATTGCTTCATGTATAACAACAGGTACTATCTTCATTTTTTAAAATTTTTTGTTGTAATGTGTAGATTTTCTTACCATTTTATCATGTTTGCAATTCTTAGGTAGTATATTTGGTTGTTGTATGGAAAACATATACAGGGTGATGCAAAATTCAAACCCATAGTATAAAAATTTTATTTGTTTTTCAAAAAATGAAGAAAGTGCGCCAATTAGCGAATGCGCTGTATGTAGTTCTGAACGGTACATGTCCTTATTCCTCGGTTGTCATTGGTCAGCCATATTGTTATGAGGCAATGAGACATATCATGGAATAAAATCGCTTATATAGTGTAAAATGAATAAAACAGTACCAAACATGATATGCACAAGATAACTTTCCTTCTACAGTAGGGGGCGCTGCTTGCAGTCAGAATATGAAGAGGGTACAGCTCTTCAATTTGAGCTTTATTACATTAAAATATATTCAGAAGTTTCGGAGATATAGCCTTAAATATACAGTAGTTAGGAAGAATGCACAACAATATAATATATATAAAAATGACATATGTTATATTGTTGAGATGTTGCCTAACAACATATATATACCAATTAGTTGAGTTTAGAAGAAAAGTGAAGAAATTCGTGTTTGAAGACATACTTTTTCTACTTAGGATGAGTGTCACGTGGTCTCATCAAGACTGCAAGGGTTATATTGCTTCATGTATAACAACAGGTACTATCTTCATTTTTTAAAATTTTTTGTTGTAATGTGTAGATTTTCTTACCATTTTATCATGTTTGCAATTCTTAGGTAGTATATTTGGTTGTTGTATGGAAAACATATACAGGGTGATGCAAAATTCAAACCCATAGTATAAAAATTTTATTTGTTTTTCAAAAAATGAAGAAAGTGCGCCAATTAGCGAATGCGCTGTATGTAGTTCTGAACGGTACATGTCCTTATTCCTCGGTTGTCATTGGTCAGCCATATTGTTATGAGGCAATGAGACATATCATGGAATAAAATCGTTTATATAGTGTAAAAAAAATAAAAGAGTACCAAACATGATATGCACAAGATAACTTTCCTTCTACAGTAGGGGGCGCTGCTTGCAGTCAGAATATGAAGAGGGTACAGCTCTTCAATTTGAGCTTTATTTCATTAAAATATATTCAGAAGTTTCGGAGATATAGCCTTAAATATACAGTAGTTAGGAAGAATGCACAACAATATAATATATATAAAAATGACATATGTTATATTGTTGAGATGTTGCCTAACAACATATATATACCAATTAGTTGAGTTTAGAAGAAAAGTGAAGAAATTCGTGTTTGAAGACATACTTTTTCTACTTAGGATGAGTGTCACGTGGTCTCATCAAGACTGCAAGGGTTATATTGCTTCATGTATAACAACAGGTACTATCTTCATTTTTTAAAATTTTTTGTTGTAATGTGTAGATTTTCTTACCATTTTATAATGTTTGCAATTCTTAGGTAGTATATTTGGTTGTTGTATGGAAAACATATACAGGGTGATGCAAAATTCAAACCCATAGTATAAAAATTTTATTTGTTTTTCAAAAAATGAAGAAAGTGCGCCAATTAGCGAATGCGCTGTATGTAGTTCTGAACGGTACATGTCCTTATTCCTCGGTTGTCATTGGTCAGCCATATTGTTATGAGGCAATGAGACATATCATGGAATAAAATCGTTTATATAGTGTAAAATGAATAAAAGAGTACCAAACATGATATGCACAAGATAACTTTCCTTCTACAGTAGGGGGCGCTGCTTGCAGTCAGAATATGAAGAGGGTACAGCTCTTCAATTTGAGCTTTATTACATTAAAATATATTCAGAAGTTTCGGAGATATAGCCTTAAATATACAGTAGTTAGGAAGAATGCACAACAATATAATATATATAAAAATGACATATGTTATATTGTTGAGATGTTGCCTAACAACATATATATACCAATTAGTTGAGTTTAGAAGAAAAGTGAAGAAATTCGTGTTTGAAGACATACTTTTTCTACTTAGGATGAGTGTCACGTGGTCTCATCAAGACTGCAAGGGTTATATTGCTTCATGTATAACAACAGGTACTATCTTCATTTTTTAAAATTTTTTGTTGTAATGTGTAGATTTTCTTACCATTTTATCATGTTTGCAATTCTTAGGTAGTATATTTGGTTGTTGTATGGAAAACATATACAGGGTGATGCAAAATTCAAACCCATAGTATAAAAATTTTATTTGTTTTTCAAAAAATGAAGAAAGTGCGCCAATTAGCGAATGCGCTGTATGTAGTTCTGAACGGTACATGTCCTTATTCCTCGGTTGTCATTGGTCAGCCATATTGTTATGAGGCAATGAGACATATCATGGAATAAAATCGTTTATATAGTGTAAAAAAAATAAAAGAGTACCAAACATGATATGCACAAGATAACTTTCCTTCTACAGTAGGGGGCGCTGCTTGCAGTCAGAATATGAAGAGGGTACAGCTCTTCAATTTGAGCTTTATTACATTAAAATATATTCAGAAGTTTCGGAGATATAGCCTTAAATATACAATAGTTAGGAAGAATGCACAACAATATAATATATATAAAAATGACATATGTTATATTGTTGAGATGTTGCCTAACAACATATATATACCAATTAGTTGAGTTTAGAAGAAAAGTGAAGAAATTCGTGTTTGAAGACATACTTTTTCTACTTAGGATGAGTGTCACGTGGTCTCATCAAGACTGCAAGGGTTATATTGCTTCATGTATAACAACAGGTACTATCTTCATTTTTTAAAATTTTTTGTTGTAATGTGTAGATTTTCTTACCATTTTATCATGTTTGCAATTCTTAGGTAGTATATTTGGTTGTTGTATGGAAAACATATACAGGGTGATGCAAAATTCAAACCCATAGTATAAAAATTTTATTTGTTTTTCAAAAAATGAAGAAAGTGCGCCAATTAGCGAATGCGCTGTATGTAGTTCTGAACGGTACATGTCCTTATTCCTCGGTTGTCATTGGTCAGCCATATTGTTATGAGGCAATGAGACATATCATGGAATAAAATCGTTTATATAGTGTAAAATGAATAAAACAGTACCAAACATGATATGCACAAGATAACTTTCCTTCTACAGTAGGGGGCGCTGCTTGCAGTCAGAATATGAAGAGGGTAAAGCTCTTCAATTTGAGCTTTATTACATTAAAATATATTCAGAAGTTTCGGAGATATAGCCTTAAATATACAGTAGTTAGGAAGAATGCACAACAATATAATATATATAAAAATGACATATGTTATATTGTTGAGATGTTGCCTAACAACATATATATACCAATTAGTTGAGTTTAGAAGAAAAGTGAAGAAATTCGTGTTTGAAGACATACTTTTTCTACTTAGGATGAGTGTCACGTGGTCTCATCAAGACTGCAAGGGTTATATTGCTTCATGTATAACAACAGGTACTATCTTCATTTTTTAAAATTTTTTGTTGTAATGTGTAGATTTTCTTACCATTTTATCATGTTTGCAATTCTTAGGTAGTATATTTGGTTGTTGTATGGAAAACATATACAGGGTGATGCAAAATTCAAACCCATAGTATAAAAATTTTATTTGTTTTTCAAAAAATGAAGAAAGTGCGCCAATTAGCGAATGCGCTGTATGTAGTTCTGAACGGTACATGTCCTTATTCCTCGGTTGTCATTGGTCAGCCATATTGTTATGAGGCAATGAGACATATCATGGAATAAAATCGCTTATATAGTGTAAAATGAATAAAAGAGTACCAAACATGATATGCACAAGATAACTTTCCTTCTACAGTAGGGGGCGCTGCTTGCAGTCAGAATATGAAGAGGGTACAGCTCTTCAATTTGAGCTTTATTACATTAAAATATATTCAGAAGTTTCAGAGATATAGCCTTAAATATACAGTAGTTAGGAAGAATGCACAACAATATAATATATATAAAAATGACATATGTTATATTGTTGAGATGTTGCCTAACAACATATATATACCAATTAGTTGAGTTTAGAAGAAAAGTGAAGAAATTCGTGTTTGAAGACATACTTTTTCTACTTAGGATGAGTGTCACGTGGTCTCATCAAGACTGCAAGGGTTATATTGCTTCATGTATAACAACAGGTACTATCTTCATTTTTTAAAATTTTTTGTTGTAATGTGTAGATTTTCTTACCATTTTATCATGTTTGCAATTCTTAGGTAGTATATTTGGTTGTTGTATGGAAAACATATACAGGGTGATGCAAAATTCAAACCCATAGTATAAAAATTTTATTTGTTTTTCAAAAAATGAAGAAAGTGCGCCAATTAGCGAATGCGCTGTATGTAGTTCTGAACGGTACATGTCCTTATTCCTCGGTTGTCATTGGTCAGCCATATTGTTATGAGGCAATGAGACATATCATGGAATAAAATCGTTTATATAGTGTAAAAAAAATAAAAGAGTACCAAACATGATATGCACAAGATAACTTTCCTTCTACAGTAGGGGGCGCTGCTTGCAGTCAGAATATGAAGAGGGTACAGCTCTTCAATTTGAGCTTTATTTCATTAAAATATATTCAGAAGTTTCGGAGATATAGCCTTAAATATACAGTAGTTAGGAAGAATGCACAACAATATAATATATATAAAAATGACATATGTTATATTGTTGAGATGTTGCCTAACAACATATATATACCAATTAGTTGAGTTTAGAAGAAAAGTGAAGAAATTCGTGTTTGAAGACATACTTTTTCTACTTAGGATGAGTGTCACGTGGTCTCATCAAGACTGCAAGGGTTATATTGCTTCATGTATAACAACAGGTACTATCTTCATTTTTTAAAATTTTTTGTTGTAATGTGTAGATTTTCTTACCATTTTATAATGTTTGCAATTCTTAGGTAGTATATTTGGTTGTTGTATGGAAAACATATACAGGGTGATGCAAAATTCAAACCCATAGTATAAAAATTTTATTTGTTTTTCAAAAAATGAAGAAAGTGCGCCAATTAGCGAATGCGCTGTATGTAGTTCTGAACGGTACATGTCCTTATTCCTCGGTTGTCATTGGTCAGCCATATTGTTATGAGGCACAATTGAGACATATCATGGAATAAAATCGTTTATATAGTGTAAAATGAATAAAAGAGTACCAAACATGATATGCACAAGATAACTTTCCTTCTACAGTAGGGGGCGCTGCTTGCAGTCAGAATATGAAGAGGGTACAGCTCTTCAATTTGAGCTTTATTACATTAAAATATATTCAGAAGTTTCGGAGATATAGCCTTAAATATACAGTAGTTAGGAAGAATGCACAACAATATAATATATATAAAAATGACATATGTTATATTGTTGAGATGTTGCCTAACAACATATATATACCAATTAGTTGAGTTTAGAAGAAAAGTGAAGAAATTCGTGTTTGAAGACATACTTTTTCTACTTAGGATGAGTGTCACGTGGTCTCATCAAGACTGCAAGGGTTATATTGCTTCATGTATAACAACAGGTACTATCTTCATTTTTAAAATTTTTTGTTGTAATGTGTAGATTTTCTTACCATTTTATCATGTTTGCAATTCTTAGGTAGTATATTTGGTTGTTGTATGGAAAACATATACAGGGTGATGCAAAATTCAAACCCATAGTATAAAAATTTTATTTGTTTTCAAAAAATGAAGAAAGTGCGCCAATTAGCGAATGCGCTGTATGTAGTTCTGAACGGTACATGTCCTTATTCCTCGGTTGTCATTGGTCAGCCATATTGTTATGAGGCAATGAGACATATCATGGAATAAAATCGTTTATATAGTGTAAAAAAAATAAAAGAGTACCAAACATGATATGCACAAGATAACTTTCCTTCTACAGTAGGGGGCGCTGCTTGCAGTCAGAATATGAAGAGGGTACAGCTCTTCAATTTGAGCTTTATTACATTAAAATATATTCAGAAGTTTCGGAGATATAGCCTTAAATATACAATAGTTAGGAAGAATGCACAACAATATAATATATATAAAAATGACATATGTTATATTGTTGAGATGTTGCCTAACAACATATATATACCAATTAGTTGAGTTTAGAAGAAAAGTGAAGAAATTCGTGTTTGAAGACATACTTTTTCTACTTAGGATGAGTGTCACGTGGTCTCATCAAGACTGCAAGGGTTATATTGCTTCATGTATAACAACAGGTACTATCTTCATTTTTTAAAATTTTTTGTTGTAATGTGTAGATTTTCTTACCATTTTATCATGTTTGCAATTCTTAGGTAGTATATTTGGTTGTTGTATGGAAAACATATACAGGGTGATGCAAAATTCAAACCCATAGTATAAAAATTTTATTTGTTTTTCAAAAATGAAGAAAGTGCGCCAATTAGCGAATGCGCTGTATGTAGTTCTGAACGGTACATGTCCTTATTCCTCGGTTGTCATTGGTCAGCCATATTGTTATGAGGCAATGAGACATATCATGGAATAAAATCGTTTATATAGTGTAAAATGAATAAAACAGTACCAAACATGATATGCACAAGATAACTTTCCTTCTACAGTAGGGGGCGCTGCTTGCAGTCAGAATATGAAGAGGGTAAAGCTCTTCAATTTGAGCTTTATTACATTAAAATATATTCAGAAGTTTCGGAGATATAGCCTTAAATATACAGTAGTTAGGAAGAATGCACAACAATATAATATATATAAAAATGACATATGTTATATTGTTGAGATGTTGCCTAACAACATATATATACCAATTAGTTGAGTTTAGAAGAAAAGTGAAGAAATTCGTGTTTGAAGACATACTTTTTCTACTTAGGATGAGTGTCACGTGGTCTCATCAAGACTGCAAGGGTTATATTGCTTCATGTATAACAACAGGTACTATCTTCATTTTTTAAAATTTTTTGTTGTAATGTGTAGATTTTCTTACCATTTTATCATGTTTGCAATTCTTAGGTAGTATATTTGGTTGTTGTATGGAAAACATATACAGGGTGATGCAAAATTCAAACCCATAGTATAAAAATTTTATTTGTTTTTCAAAAAATGAAGAAAGTGCGCCAATTAGCGAATGCGCTGTATGTAGTTCTGAACGGTACATGTCCTTATTCCTCGGTTGTCATTGGTCAGCCATATTGTTATGAGGCAATGAGACATATCATGGAATAAAATCGCTTATATAGTGTAAAATGAATAAAAGAGTACCAAACATGATATGCACAAGATAACTTTCCTTCTACAGTAGGGGGCGCTGCTTGCAGTCAGAATATGAAGAGGGTACAGCTCTTCAATTTGAGCTTTATTACATTAAAATATATTCAGAAGTTTCAGAGATATAGCCTTAAATATACAGTAGTTAGGAAGAATGCACAACAATATAATATATATAAAAATGACATATGTTATATTGTTGAGATGTTGCCTAACAACATATATATACCAATTAGTTGAGTTTAGAAGAAAAGTGAAGAAATTCGTGTTTGAAGACATACTTTTTCTACTTAGGATGAGTGTCACGTGGTCTCATCAAGACTGCAAGGGTTATATTGCTTCATGTATAACAACAGGTACTATCTTCATTTTTTAAAATTTTTTGTTGTAATGTGTAGATTTTCTTACCATTTTATAATGTTTGCAATTCTTAGGTAGTATATTTGGTTGTTGTATGGAAAACATATACAGGGTGATGCAAAATTCAAACCCATAGTATAAAAATTTTATTTGTTTTTCAAAAAATGAAGAAAGTGCGCCAATTAGCGAATGCGCTGTATGTAGTTCTGAACGGTACATGTCCTTATTCCTCGGTTGTCATTGGTCAGCCATATTGTTATGAGGCAATGAGACATATCATGGAATAAAATCGTTTATATAGTGTAAAATGAATAAAAGAGTACCAAACATGATATGCACAAGATAACTTTCCTTCTACAGTAGGGGGCGCTGCTTGCAGTCAGAATATGAAGAGGGTACAGCTCTTCAATTTGAGCTTTATTACATTAAAATATATTCAGAAGTTTCGGAGATATAGCCTTAAATATACAGTAGTTAGGAAGAATGCACAACAATATAATATATATAAAAATGACATATGTTATATTGTTGAGATGTTGCCTAACAACATATATATACCAATTAGTTGAGTTTAGAAGAAAAGTGAAGAAATTCGTGTTTGAAGACATACTTTTTCTACTTAGGATGAGTGTCACGTGGTCTCATCAAGACTGCAAGGGTTATATTGCTTCATGTATAACAACAGGTACTATCTTCATTTTTTAAAATTTTTTGTTGTAATGTGTAGATTTTCTTACCATTTTATCATGTTTGCAATTCTTAGGTAGTATATTTGGTTGTTGTATGGAAAACATATACAGGGTGATGCAAAATTCAAACCCATAGTATAAAAATTTTATTTGTTTTTCAAAAAATGAAGAAAGTGCGCCAATTAGCGAATGCGCTGTATGTAGTTCTGAACGGTACATGTCCTTATTCCTCGGTTGTCATTGGTCAGCCATATTGTTATGAGGCAATGAGACATATCATGGAATAAAATCGTTTATATAGTGTAAAATGAATAAAAGAGTACCAAACATGATATGCACAAGATAACTTTCCTTCTACAGTAGGGGGCGCTGCTTGCAGTCAGAATATGAAGAGGGTACAGCTCTTCAATTTGAGCTTTATTACATTAAAATATATTCAGAAGTTTCGGAGATATAGCCTTAAATATACAGTAGTTAGGAAGAATGCACAACAATATAATATATATAAAAATGACATATGTTATATTGTTGAGATGTTGCCTAACAACATATATATACCAATTAGTTGAGTTTAGAAGAAAAGTGAAGAAATTCGTGTTTGAAGACATACTTTTTCTACTTAGGATGAGTGTCACGTGGTCTCATCAAGACTGCAAGGGTTATATTGCTTCATGTATAACAACAGGTACTATCTTCATTTTTTAAAATTTTTTGTTGTAATGTGTAGATTTTCTTACCATTTTATCATGTTTGCAATTCTTAGGTAGTATATTTGGTTGTTGTATGGAAAACATATACAGGGTGATGCAAAATTCAAACCCATAGTATAAAAATTTTATTTGTTTTTCAAAAAATGAAGAAAGTGCGCCAATTAGCGAATGCGCTGTATGTAGTTCTGAACGGTACATGTCCTTATTCCTCGGTTGTCATTGGTCAGCCATATTGTTATGAGGCAATGAGACATATCATGGAATAAAATCGTTTATATAGTGTAAAATGAATAAAAGAGTACCAAACATGATATGCACAAGATAACTTTCCTTCTACAGTAGGGGGCGCTGCTTGCAGTCAGAATATGAAGAGGGTACAGCTCTTCAATTTGAGCTTTATTACATTAAAATATATTCAGAAGTTTCGGAGATATAGCCTTAAATATACAGTAGTTAGGAAGAATGCACAACAATATAATATATATAAAAATGACATATGTTATATTGTTGAGATGTTGGCCTAACAACATATATATACCAATTAGTTGAGTTTAGAAGAAAAGTGAAGAAATTCGTGTTTGAAGACATACTTTTTCTACTTAGGATGAGTGTCACGTGGTCTCATCAAGACTGCAAGGGTTATATTGCTTCATGTATAACAACAGGTACTATCTTCATTTTTTAAAATTTTTTGTTGTAATGTGTAGATTTTCTTACCATTTTATCATGTTTGCAATTCTTAGGTAGTATATTTGGTTGTTGTATGGAAAACATATACAGGGTGATGCAAAATTCAAACCCATAGTATAAAAATTTTATTTGTTTTTCAAAAAATGAAGAAAGTGCGCCAATTAGCGAATGCGCTGTATGTAGTTCTGAACGGTACATGTCCTTATTCCTCGGTTGTCATTGGTCAGCCATATTGTTATGAGGCAATGAGACATATCATGGAATAAAATCGTTTATATAGTGTAAAAAAAATAAAAGAGTACCAAACATGATATGCACAAGATAACTTTCCTTCTACAGTAGGGGGCGCTGCTTGCAGTCAGAATATGAAGAGGGTACAGCTCTTCAATTTGAGCTTTATTACATTAAAATATATTCAGAAGTTTCGGAGATATAGCCTTAAATATACAATAGTTAGGAAGAATGCACAACAATATAATATATATAAAAATGACATATGTTATATTGTTGAGATGTTGCCTAACAACATATATATACCAATTAGTTGAGTTTAGAAGAAAAGTGAAGAAATTCGTGTTTGAAGACATACTTTTTCTACTTAGGATGAGTGTCACGTGGTCTCATCAAGACTGCAAGGGTTATATTGCTTCATGTATAACAACAGGTACTATCTTCATTTTTTAAAATTTTTTGTTGTAATGTGTAGATTTTCTTACCATTTTATCATGTTTGCAATTCTTAGGTAGTATATTTGGTTGTTGTATTGAAAACATATACAGGGTGATGCAAAATTCAAACCCATAGTATAAAATTTTATTTGTTTTTCAAAAAATGAAGAAAGTGCGCCAATTAGCGAATGCGCTGTATGTAGTTCTGAACGGTACATGTCCTTATTCCTCGGTTGTCATTGGTCAGCCATATTGTTATGAGGCAATGAGACATATCATGGAATAAAATCGTTTATATAGTGTAAAATGAATAAAACAGTACCAAACATGATATGCACAAGATAACTTTCCTTCTACAGTAGCGGGCGCTGCTTGCAGTCAGAATATGAAGAGGGTACAGCTCTTCAATTTGAGCTTTATTACATTAAAATATGTTCAGAAGTTTCGGAGATATAGCCTTAAATATACAGTAGTTAGGAAGAATGCACAACAATATAATATATATAAAAATGACATATGTTATATTGTTGAGATGTTGCCTAACAACATATATATACCAATTAGTTGAGTTTAGAAGAAAAGTGAAGAAATTCGTGTTTGAAGACATACTTTTTCTACTTAGGATGAGTGTCACGTGGTCTCATCAAGACTGCAAGGGTTATATTGCTTCATGTATAACAACAGGTACTATCTTCATTTTTTAAAATTTTTTGTTGTAATGTGTAGATTTTCTTACCATTTTATCATGTTTGCAATTCTTAGGTAGTATATTTGGTTGTTGTATGGAAAACATATACAGGGTGATGCAAAATTCAAACCCATAGTATAAAAATTTTATTTGTTTTTCAAAAAATGAAGAAAGTGCGCCAATTAGCGAATGCGCTGTATGTAGTTCTGAACGGTACATGTCCTTATTCCTCGGTTGTCATTGGTCAGCCATATTGTTATGAGGCAATGAGACATATCATGGAATAAAATCGTTTATATAGTGTAAAATGAATAAAACAGTACCAAACATGATATGCACAAGATAACTTTCCTTCTACAGTAGGGGGCGCTGCTTGCAGTCAGAATATGAAGAGGGTAAAGCTCTTCAATTTGAGCTTTATTACATTAAAATATATTCAGAAGTTTCGGAGATATAGCCTTAAATATACAGTAGTTAGGAAGAATGCACAACAATATAATATATATAAAAATGACATATGTTATATTGTTGAGATGTTGCCTAACAACATATATATACCAATTAGTTGAGTTTAGAAGAAAAGTGAAGAAATTCGTGTTTGAAGACATACTTTTTCTACTTAGGATGAGTGTCACGTGGTCTCATCAAGACTGCAAGGGTTATATTGCTTCATGTATAACAACAGGTACTATCTTCATTTTTTAAAATTTTTTGTTGTAATGTGTAGATTTTCTTACCATTTTATCATGTTTGCAATTCTTAGGTAGTATATTTGGTTGTTGTATGGAAAACATATACAGGGTGATGCAAAATTCAAACCCATAGTATAAAAATTTTATTTGTTTTTCAAAAAATGAAGAAAGTGCGCCAATTAGCGAATGCGCTGTATGTAGTTCTGAACGGTACATGTCCTTATTCCTCGGTTGTCATTGGTCAGCCATATTGTTATGAGGCAATGAGACATATCATGGAATAAAATCGCTTATATAGTGTAAAATGAATAAAACAGTACCAAACATGATATGCACAAGATAACTTTCCTTCTACAGTAGGGGGCGCTGCTTGCAGTCAGAATATGAAGAGGGTACAGCTCTTCAATTTGAGCTTTATTACATTAAAATATATTCAGAAGTTTCGGAGATATAGCCTTAAATATACAGTAGTTAGGAAGAATGCACAACAATATAATATATATAAAAATGACATATGTTATATTGTTGAGATGTTGCCTAACAACATATATATACCAATTAGTTGAGTTTAGAAGAAAAGTGAAGAAATTCGTGTTTGAAGACATACTTTTTCTACTTAGGATGAGTGTCACGTGGTCTCATCAAGACTGCAAGGGTTATATTGCTTCATGTATAACAACAGGTACTATCTTCATTTTTTAAAATTTTTTGTTGTAATGTGTAGATTTTCTTACCATTTTATCATGTTTGCAATTCTTAGGTAGTATATTTGGTTGTTGTATGGAAAACATATACAGGGTGATGCAAAATTCAAACCCATAGTATAAAAATTTTATTTGTTTTTCAAAAAATGAAGAAAGTGCGCCAATTAGCGAATGCGCTGTATGTAGTTCTGAACGGTACATGTCCTTATTCCTCGGTTGTCATTGGTCAGCCATATTGTTATGAGGCAATGAGACATATCATGGAATAAAATCGTTTATATAGTGTAAAAAAAATAAAAGAGTACCAAACATGATATGCACAAGATAACTTTCCTTCTACAGTAGGGGGCGCTGCTTGCAGTCAGAATATGAAGAGGGTACAGCTCTTCAATTTGAGCTTTATTTCATTAAAATATATTCAGAAGTTTCGGAGATATAGCCTTAAATATACAGTAGTTAGGAAGAATGCACAACAATATAATATATATAAAAATGACATATGTTATATTGTTGAGATGTTGCCTAACAACATATATATACCAATTAGTTGAGTTTAGAAGAAAAGTGAAGAAATTCGTGTTTGAAGACATACTTTTTCTACTTAGGATGAGTGTCACGTGGTCTCATCAAGACTGCAAGGGTTATATTGCTTCATGTATAACAACAGGTACTATCTTCATTTTTTAAAATTTTTTGTTGTAATGTGTAGATTTTCTTACCATTTTATAATGTTTGCAATTCTTAGGTAGTATATTTGGTTGTTGTATGGAAAACATATACAGGGTGATGCAAAATTCAAACCCATAGTATAAAAATTTTATTTGTTTTTCAAAAAATGAAGAAAGTGCGCCAATTAGCGAATGCGCTGTATGTAGTTCTGAACGGTACATGTCCTTATTCCTCGGTTGTCATTGGTCAGCCATATTGTTATGAGGCAATGAGACATATCATGGAATAAAATCGTTTATATAGTGTAAAATGAATAAAAGAGTACCAAACATGATATGCACAAGATAACTTTCCTTCTACAGTAGGGGGCGCTGCTTGCAGTCAGAATATGAAGAGGGTACAGCTCTTCAATTTGAGCTTTATTACATTAAAATATATTCAGAAGTTTCGGAGATATAGCCTTAAATATACAGTAGTTAGGAAGAATGCACAACAATATAATATATATAAAAATGACATATGTTATATTGTTGAGATGTTGCCTAACAACATATATATACCAATTAGTTGAGTTTAGAAGAACAGTGAAGAAATTCGTGTTTGAAGACATACTTTTTCTACTTAGGATGAGTGTCACGTGGTCTCATCAAGACTGCAAGGGTTATATTGCTTCATGTATAACAACAGGTACTATCTTCATTTTTTAAAATTTTTTGTTGTAATGTGTAGATTTTCTTACCATTTTATCATGTTTGCAATTCTTAGGTAGTATATTTGGTTGTTGTATGGAAAACATATACAGGGTGATGCAAAATTCAAACCCATAGTATAAAAATTTTATTTGTTTTTCAAAAAATGAAGAAAGTGCGCCAATTAGCGAATGCGCTGTATGTAGTTCTGAACGGTACATGTCCTTATTCCTCGGTTGTCATTGGTCAGCCATATTGTTATGAGGCAATGAGACATATCATGGAATAAAATCGTTTATATAGTGTAAAAAAAATAAAAGAGTACCAAACATGATATGCACAAGATAACTTTCCTTCTACAGTAGGGGGCGCTGCTTGCAGTCAGAATATGAAGAGGGTACAGCTCTTCAATTTGAGCTTTATTACATTAAAATATATTCAGAAGTTTCGGAGATATAGCCTTAAATATACAATAGTTAGGAAGAATGCACAACAATATAATATATATAAAAATGACATATGTTATATTGTTGAGATGTTGCCTAACAACATATATATACCAATTAGTTGAGTTTAGAAGAAAAGTGAAGAAATTCGTGTTTGAAGACATACTTTTTCTACTTAGGATGAGTGTCACGTGGTCTCATCAAGACTGCAAGGGTTATATTGCTTCATGTATAACAACAGGTACTATCTTCATTTTTTAAAATTTTTTGTTGTAATGTGTAGATTTTCTTACCATTTTATCATGTTTGCAATTCTTAGGTAGTATATTTGGTTGTTGTATGGAAAACATATACAGGGTGATGCAAAATTCAAACCCATAGTATAAAAATTTTATTTGTTTTTCAAAAAATGAAGAAAGTGCGCCAATTAGCGAATGCGCTGTATGTAGTTCTGAACGGTACATGTCCTTATTCCTCGGTTGTCATTGGTCAGCCATATTGTTATGAGGCAATGAGACATATCATGGAATAAAATCGTTTATATAGTGTAAAATGAATAAAACAGTACCAAACATGATATGCACAAGATAACTTTCCTTCTACAGTAGGGGGCGCTGCTTGCAGTCAGAATATGAAGAGGGTAAAGCTCTTCAATTTGAGCTTTATTACATTAAAATATATTCAGAAGTTTCGGAGATATAGCCTTAAATATACAGTAGTTAGGAAGAATGCACAACAATATAATATATATAAAAATGACATATGTTATATTGTTGAGATGTTGCCTAACAACATATATATACCAATTAGTTGAGTTTAGAAGAAAAGTGAAGAAATTCGTGTTTGAAGACATACTTTTTCTACTTAGGATGAGTGTCACGTGGTCTCATCAAGACTGCAAGGGTTATATTGCTTCATGTATAACAACAGGTACTATCTTCATTTTTTAAAATTTTTTGTTGTAATGTGTAGATTTTCTTACCATTTTATCATGTTTGCAATTCTTAGGTAGTATATTTGGTTGTTGTATGGAAAACATATACAGGGTGATGCAAAATTCAAACCCATAGTATAAAAATTTTATTTGTTTTTCAAAAAATGAAGAAAGTGCGCCAATTAGCGAATGCGCTGTATGTAGTTCTGAACGGTACATGTCCTTATTCCTCGGTTGTCATTGGTCAGCCATATTGTTATGAGGCAATGAGACATATCATGGAATAAAATCGCTTATATAGTGTAAAATGAATAAAAGAGTACCAAACATGATATGCACAAGATAACTTTCCTTCTACAGTAGGGGGCGCTGCTTGCAGTCAGAATATGAAGAGGGTACAGCTCTTCAATTTGAGCTTTATTACATTAAAATATATTCAGAAGTTTCAGAGATATAGCCTTAAATATACAGTAGTTAGGAAGAATGCACAACAATATAATATATATAAAAATGACATATGTTATATTGTTGAGATGTTGCCTAACAACATATATATACCAATTAGTTGAGTTTAGAAGAAAAGTGAAGAAATTCGTGTTTGAAGACATACTTTTTCTACTTAGGATGAGTGTCACGTGGTCTCATCAAGACTGCAAGGGTTATATTGCTTCATGTATAACAACAGGTACTATCTTCATTTTTTAAAATTTTTTGTTGTAATGTGTAGATTTTCTTACCATTTTATCATGTTTGCAATTCTTAGGTAGTATATTTGGTTGTTGTATGGAAAACATATACAGGGTGATGCAAAATTCAAACCCATAGTATAAAAATTTTATTTGTTTTTCAAAAAATGAAGAAAGTGCGCCAATTAGCGAATGCGCTGTATGTAGTTCTGAACGGTACATGTCCTTATTCCTCGGTTGTCATTGGTCAGCCATATTGTTATGAGGCAATGAGACATATCATGGAATAAAATCGTTTATATAGTGTAAAAAAAATAAAAGAGTACCAAACATGATATGCACAAGATAACTTTCCTTCTACAGTAGGGGGCGCTGCTTGCAGTCAGAATATGAAGAGGGTACAGCTCTTCAATTTGAGCTTTATTTCATTAAAATATATTCAGAAGTTTCGGAGATATAGCCTTAAATATACAGTAGTTAGGAAGAATGCACAACAATATAATATATATAAAAATGACATATGTTATATTGTTGAGATGTTGCCTAACAACATATATATACCAATTAGTTGAGTTTAGAAGAAAAGTGAAGAAATTCGTGTTTGAAGACATACTTTTTCTACTTAGGATGAGTGTCACGTGGTCTCATCAAGACTGCAAGGGTTATATTGCTTCATGTATAACAACAGGTACTATCTTCATTTTTTAAAATTTTTTGTTGTAATGTGTAGATTTTCTTACCATTTTATAATGTTTGCAATTCTTAGGTAGTATATTTGGTTGTTGTATGGAAAACATATACAGGGTGATGCAAAATTCAAACCCATAGTATAAAAATTTTATTTGTTTTTCAAAAAATGAAGAAAGTGCGCCAATTAGCGAATGCGCTGTATGTAGTTCTGAACGGTACATGTCCTTATTCCTCGGTTGTCATTGGTCAGCCATATTGTTATGAGGCAATGAGACATATCATGGAATAAAATCGTTTATATAGTGTAAAATGAATAAAAGAGTACCAAACATGATATGCACAAGATAACTTTCCTTCTACAGTAGGGGGCGCTGCTTGCAGTCAGAATATGAAGAGGGTACAGCTCTTCAATTTGAGCTTTATTACATTAAAATATATTCAGAAGTTTCGGAGATATAGCCTTAAATATACAGTAGTTAGGAAGAATGCACAACAATATAATATATATAAAAATGACATATGTTATATTGTTGAGATGTTGCCTAACAACATATATATACCAATTAGTTGAGTTTAGAAGAAAAGTGAAGAAATTCGTGTTTGAAGACATACTTTTTCTACTTAGGATGAGTGTCACGTGGTCTCATCAAGACTGCAAGGGTTATATTGCTTCATGTATAACAACAGGTACTATCTTCATTTTTTAAAATTTTTTGTTGTAATGTGTAGATTTTCTTACCATTTTATCATGTTTGCAATTCTTAGGTAGTATATTTGGTTGTTGTATGGAAAACATATACAGGGTGATGCAAAATTCAAACCCATAGTATAAAAATTTTATTTGTTTTTCAAAAAATGAAGAAAGTGCGCCAATTAGCGAATGCGCTGTATGTAGTTCTGAACGGTACATGTCCTTATTCCTCGGTTGTCATTGGTCAGCCATATTGTTATGAGGCAATGAGACATATCATGGAATAAAATCGTTTATATAGTGTAAAAAAATAAAAGAGTACCAAACATGATATGCACAAGATAACTTTCCTTCTACAGTAGGGGGCGCTGCTTGCAGTCAGAATATGAAGAGGGTACAGCTCTTCAATTTGAGCTTTATTTCATTAAAATATATTCAGAAGTTTCGGAGATATAGCCTTAAATATACAGTAGTTAGGAAGAATGCACAACAATATAATATATATAAAAATGACATATGTTATATTGTTGAGATGTTGCCTAACAACATATATATACCAATTAGTTGAGTTTAGAAGAAAAGTGAAGAAATTCGTGTTTGAAGACATACTTTTTCTACTTAGGATGAGTGTCACGTGGTCTCATCAAGACTGCAAGGGTTATATTGCTTCATGTATAACAACAGGTACTATCTTCATTTTTTAAAATTTTTTGTTGTAATGTGTAGATTTTCTTACCATTTTATCATGTTTGCAATTCTTAGGTAGTATATTTGGTTGTTGTATGGAAAACATATACAGGGTGATGCAAAATTCAAACCCATAGTATAAAAATTTTATTTGTTTTTCAAAAAATGAAGAAAGTGCGCGAATTAGCGAATGCGCTGTATGTAGTTCTGAACGGTACATGTCCTTATTCCTCGGTTGTCATTGGTCAGCCATATTGTTATGAGGCAATGAGACATATCATGGAATAAAATCGTTTATATAGTGTAAAATGAATAAAAGAGTACCAAACATGATATGCACAAGATAACTTTCCTTCTACAGTAGGGGGCGCTGCTTGCAGTCAGAATATGAAGAGGGTACAGCTCTTCAATTTGAGCTTTATTACATTAAAATATATTCAGAAGTTTCGGAGATATAGCCTTAAATATACAGTAGTTAGGAAGAATGCACAACAATATAATATATATAAAAATGACATATGTTATATTGTTGAGATGTTGCCTAACAACATATATATACCAATTAGTTGAGTTTAGAAGAAAAGTGAAGAAATTCGTGTTTGAAGACATACTTTTTCTACTTAGGATGAGTGTCACGTGGTCTCATCAAGACTGCAAGGGTTATATTGCTTCATGTATAACAACAGGTACTATCTTCATTTTTTAAAATTTTTTGTTGTAATGTGTAGATTTTCTTACCATTTTATCATGTTTGCAATTCTTAGGTAGTATATTTGGTTGTTGTATGGAAAACATATACAGGGTGATGCAAAATTCAAACCCATAGTATAAAAATTTTATTTGTTTTTCAAAAAATGAAGAAAGTGCGCCAATTAGCGAATGCGCTGTATGTAGTTCTGAACGGTACATGTCCTTATTCCTCGGTTGTCATTGGTCAGCCATATTGTTATGAGGCAATGAGACATATCATGGAATAAAATCGCTTATATAGTGTAAAATGAATAAAACAGTACCAAACATGATATGCACAAGATAACTTTCCTTCTACAGTAGGGGGCGCTGCTTGCAGTCAGAATATGAAGAGGGTACAGCTCTTCAATTTGAGCTTTATTACATTAAAATATATTCAGAAGTTTCAGAGATATAGCCTTAAATATACAGTAGTTAGGAAGAATGCACAACAATATAATATATATAAAAATGACATATGTTATATTGTTGAGATGTTGCCTAACAACATATATATACCAATTAGTTGAGTTTAGAAGAAAAGTGAAGAAATTCGTGTTTGAAGACATACTTTTTCTACTTAGGATGAGTGTCACGTGGTCTCATCAAGACTGCAAGGGTTATATTGCTTCATGTATAACAACAGGTACTATCTTCATTTTTTAAAATTTTTTGTTGTAATGTGTAGATTTTCTTACCATTTTATCATGTTTGCAATTCTTAGGTAGTATATTTGGTTGTTGTATGGAAAACATATACAGGGTGATGCAAAATTCAAACCCATAGTATAAAAATTTTATTTGTTTTTCAAAAAATGAAGAAAGTGCGCCAATTAGCGAATGCGCTGTATGTAGTTCTGAACGGTACATGTCCTTATTCCTCGGTTGTCATTGGTCAGCCATATTGTTATGAGGCAATGAGACATATCATGGAATAAAATCGTTTATATAGTGTAAAAAAAATAAAAGAGTACCAAACATGATATGCACAAGATAACTTTCCTTCTACAGTAGGGGGCGCTGCTTGCAGTCAGAATATGAAGAGGGTACAGCTCTTCAATTTGAGCTTTATTTCATTAAAATATATTCAGAAGTTTCGGAGATATAGCCTTAAATATACAGTAGTTAGGAAGAATGCACAACAATATAATATATATAAAAATGACATATGTTATATTGTTGAGATGTTGCCTAACAACATATATATACCAATTAGTTGAGTTTAGAAGAAAAGTGAAGAAATTCGTGTTTGAAGACATACTTTTTCTACTTAGGATGAGTGTCACGTGGTCTCATCAAGACTGCAAGGGTTATATTGCTTCATGTATAACAACAGGTACTATCTTCATTTTTTAAAATTTTTTGTTGTAATGTGTAGATTTTCTTACCATTTTATCATGTTTGCAATTCTTAGGTAGTATATTTGGTTGTTGTATGGAAAACATATACAGGGTGATGCAAAATTCAAACCCATAGTATAAAAATTTTATTTGTTTTTCAAAAAATGAAGAAAGTGCGCCAATTAGCGAATGCGCTGTATGTAGTTCTGAACGGTACATGTCCTTATTCCTCGGTTGTCATTGGTCAGCCATATTGTTATGAGGCAATGAGACATATCATGGAATAAAATCGTTTATATAGTGTAAAATGAATAAAAGAGTACCAAACATGATATGCACAAGATAACTTTCCTTCTACAGTAGGGGGCGCTGCTTGCAGTCAGAATATGAAGAGGGTACAGCTCTTCAATTTGAGCTTTATTACATTAAAATATATTCAGAAGTTTGGGAGATATAGCCTTAAATATACAGTAGTTAGGAAGAATGCACAACAATATAATATATATAAAAATGACATATGTTATATTGTTGAGATGTTGCCTAACAACATATATATACCAATTAGTTGAGTTTAGAAGAAAAGTGAAGAAATTCGTGTTTGAAGACATACTTTTTCTACTTAGGATGAGTGTCACGTGGTCTCATCAAGACTGCAAGGGTTATATTGCTTCATGTATAACAACAGGTACTATCTTCATTTTTTAAAATTTTTTGTTGTAATGTGTAGATTTTCTTACCATTTTATCATGTTTGCAATTCTTAGGTAGTATATTTGGTTGTTGTATGGAAAACATATACAGGGTGATGCAAAATTCAAACCCATAGTATAAAAATTTTATTTGTTTTTCAAAAAATGAAGAAAGTGCGCCAATTAGCGAATGCGCTGTATGTAGTTCTGAACGGTACATGTCCTTATTCCTCGGTTGTCATTGGTCAGCCATATTGTTATGAGGCAATGAGACATATCATGGAATAAAATCGTTTATATAGTGTAAAAAAAATAAAAGAGTACCAAACATGATATGCACAAGATAACTTTCCTTCTACAGTAGGGGGCGCTGCTTGCAGTCAGAATATGAAGAGGGTACAGCTCTTCAATTTGAGCTTTATTTCATTAAAATATATTCAGAAGTTTCGGAGATATAGCCTTAAATATACAGTAGTTAGGAAGAATGCACAACAATATAATATATATAAAAATGACATATGTTATATTGTTGAGATGTTGCCTAACAACATATATATACCAATTAGTTGAGTTTAGAAGAAAAGTGAAGAAATTCGTGTTTGAAGACATACTTTTTCTACTTAGGATGAGTGTCACGTGGTCTCATCAAGACTGCAAGGGTTATATTGCTTCATGTATAACAACAGGTACTATCTTCATTTTTTAAAATTTTTTGTTGTAATGTGTAGATTTTCTTACCATTTTATCATGTTTGCAATTCTTAGGTAGTATATTTGGTTGTTGTATGGAAAACATATACAGGGTGATGCAAAATTCAAACCCATAGTATAAAAATTTTATTTGTTTTTCAAAAAATGAAGAAAGTGCGCCAATTAGCGAATGCGCTGTATGTAGTTCTGAACGGTACATGTCCTTATTCCTCGGTTGTCATTGGTCAGCCATATTGTTATGAGGCAATGAGACATATCATGGAATAAAATCGTTTATATAGTGTAAAATGAATAAAAGAGTACCAAACATGATATGCACAAGATAACTTTCCTTCTACAGTAGGGGGCGCTGGTTGCAGTCAGAATATGAAGAGGGTACAGCTCTTCAATTTGAGCTTTATTACATTAAAATATATTCAGAAGTTTCGGAGATATAGCCTTAAATATACAGTAGTTAGGAAGAATGCACAACAATATAATATATATAAAAATGACATATGTTATATTGTTGAGATGTTGCCTAACAACATATATATACCAATTAGTTGAGTTTAGAAGAAAAGTGAAGAAATTCGTGTTTGAAGACATACTTTTTCTACTTAGGATGAGTGTCACGTGGTCTCATCAAGACTGCAAGGGTTATATTGCTTCATGTATAACAACAGGTACTATCTTCATTTTTTAAAATTTTTTGTTGTAATGTGTAGATTTTCTTACCATTTTATCATGTTTGCAATTCTTAGGTAGTATATTTGGTTGTTGTATGGAAAACATATACAGGGTGATGCAAAATTCAAACCCATAGTATAAAAATTTTATTTGTTTTTCAAAAAGTGAAGAAAGTGCGCCAATTACCGAATGCGCTGTATGTAGTTCTGAACGGTACATGTCCTTATTTCTCGGTTGTCATTGGTCAGCCATATTGTTATGAGGCAATGAGACATATCATGGAATAAAATCGTTTATATAGAGTAAAATGAATAAAACAGTACCAAACATGATATGCACAAGATAACTTTCCTTCTACAGTAGGGGGCGCTGCTTGCAGTCAGAATATGAAGAGGGTACAGCTCTTCAATTTGAGCTTTATTACATTAAAATATATTCAGAAGTTTCGGAGATATAGCCTTAAATATACAGTAGTTAGGAAGAATGCACAACAATATAATATATATAAAAATGACATATGTTATATTGTTGAGATCTTGCCTAACAACATATATATACCAATTAGTTGAGTTTAGAAGAAAAGTGAAGAAATTCGTGTTTGAAGACATACTTTTTCTACTTAGGATGAGTGTCACGTGGTCTCATCAAGACTGCAAGGGTTATATTGCTTCATGTATAACAACAGGTACTATCTTCATTTTTTAAAATTTTTTGTTGTAATGTGTAGATTTTCTTACCATTTTATCATGTTTGCAATTCTTAGGTAGTATATTTGGTTGTTGTATGGAAAACATATACAGGGTGATGCAAAATTCAAACCCATAGTATAAAAATTTTATTTGTTTTTCAAAAAATGAAGAAAGTGCGCCAATTAGCGAATGCGCTGTATGTAGTTCTGAACGGTACATGTCCTTATTCCTCGGTTGTCATTGGTCAGCCATATTGTTATGAGGCAATGAGACATATCATGGAATAAAATCGTTTATATAGTGTAAAAAAAATAAAAGAGTACCAAACATGATATGCACAAGATAACTTTCCTTCTACAGTAGGGGGCGCTGCTTGCAGTCAGAATATGAAGAGGGTACAGCTCATCAATTTGAGCTTTATTTCATTAAAATATATTCAGAAGTTTCGGAGATATAGCCTTAAATATACAGTAGTTAGGAAGAATGCACAACAATATAATATATATAAAAATGACATATGTTATATTGTTGAGATGTTGCCTAACAACATATATATACCAATTAGTTGAGTTTAGAAGAAAAGTGAAGAAATTCGTGTTTGAAGACATACTTTTTCTACTTAGGATGAGTGTCACGTGGTCTCATCAAGACTGCAAGGGTTATATTGCTTCATGTATAACAACAGGTACTATCTTCATTTTTTAAAATTTTTTGTTGTAATGTGTAGATTTTCTTACCATTTTATCATGTTTGCAATTCTTAGGTAGTATATTTGGTTGTTGTATGGAAAACATATACAGGGTGATGCAAAATTCAAACCCATAGTATAAAAATTTTATTTGTTTTTCAAAAAATGAAGAAAGTGCGCCAATTAGCGAATGCGCTGTATGTAGTTCTGAACGGTACATGTCCTTATTCCTCGGTTGTCATTGGTCAGCCATATTGTTATGAGGCAATGAGACATATCATGGAATAAAATCGTTTATATAGTGTAAAAAAAATAAAAGAGTACCAAACATGATATGCACAAGATAACTTTCCTTCTACAGTAGGGGGCGCTGCTTGCAGTCAGAATATGAAGAGGGTACAGCTCTTCAATTTGAGCTTTATTTCATTAAAATATATTCAGAAGTTTCGGAGATATAGCCTTAAATATACAGTAGTTAGGAAGAATGCACAACAATATAATATATATAAAAATGACATATGTTATATTGTTGAGATGTTGCCTAACAACATATATATACCAATTAGTTGAGTTTAGAAGAAAAGTGAAGAAATTCGTGTTTGAAGACATACTTTTTCTACTTAGGATGAGTGTCACGTGGTCTCATCAAGACTGCAAGGGTTATATTGCTTCATGTATAACAACAGGTACTATCTTCATTTTTTAAAATTTTTTGTTGTAATGTGTAGATTTTCTTACCATTTTATCATGTTTGCAATTCTTAGGTAGTATATTTGGTTGTTGTATGGAAAACATATACAGGGTGATGCAAAATTCAAACCCATAGTATAAAAATTTTATTTGTTTTTCAAAAAATGAAGAAAGTGCGCCAATTAGCGAATGCGCTGTATGTAGTTCTGAACGGTACATGTCCTTATTCCTCGGTTGTCATTGGTCAGCCATATTGTTATGAGGCAATGAGACATATCATGGAATAAAATCGTTTATATAGTGTAAAAAAAATAAAAGAGTACCAAACATGATATGCACAAGATAACTTTCCTTCTACAGTAGGGGGCGCTGCTTGCAGTCAGAATATGAAGAGGGTACAGCTCTTCAATTTGAGCTTTATTTCATTAAAATATATTCAGAAGTTTCGGAGATATAGCCTTAAATATACAGTAGTTAGGAAGAATGCACAACAATATAATATATATAAAAATGACATATGTTATATTGTTGAGATGTTGCCTAACAACATATATATACCAATTAGTTGAGTTTAGAAGAAAAGTGAAGAAATTCGTGTTTGAAGACATACTTTTTCTACTTAGGATGAGTGTCACGTGGTCTCATCAAGACTGCAAGGGTTATATTGCTTCATGTATAACAACAGGTACTATCTTCATTTTTTAAAATTTTTTGTTGTAATGTGTAGATTTTCTTACCATTTTATCATGTTTGCAATTCTTAGGTAGTATATTTGGTTGTTGTATGGAAAACATATACAGGGTGATGCAAAATTCAAACCCATAGTATAAAAATTTTATTTGTTTTTCAAAAAATGAAGAAAGTGCGCCAATTAGCGAATGCGCTGTATGTAGTTCTGAACGGTACATGTCCTTATTCCTCGGTTGTCATTGGTCAGCCATATTGTTATGAGGCAATGAGACATATCATGGAATAAAATCGTTTATATAGTGTAAAATGAATAAAAGAGTACCAAACATGATATGCACAAGATAACTTTCCTTCTACAGTAGGGGGCGCTGCTTGCAGTCAGAATATGAAGAGGGTACAGCTCTTCAATTTGAGCTTTATTACATTAAAATATATTCAGAAGTTTCGGAGATATAGCCTTAAATATACGGTAGTTAGGAAGAATGCACAACAATATAATATATATAAAAATGACATATGTTATATTGTTGAGATGTTGCCTAACAACATATATATACCAATTAGTTGAGTTTAGAAGAAAAGTGAAGAAATTCGTGTTTGAAGACATACTTTTTCTACTTAGGATGAGTGTCACGTGGTCTCATCAAGACTGCAAGGGTTATATTGCTTCATGTATAACAACAGGTACTATCTTCATTTTTTAAAATTTTTTGTTGTAATGTGTAGATTTTCTTACCATTTTATCATGTTTGCAATTCTTAGGTAGTATATTTGGTTGTTGTATGGAAAACATATACAGGGTGATGCAAAATTCAAACCCATAGTATAAAAATTTTATTTGTTTTTCAAAAAATGAAGAAAGTGCGCCAATTAGCGAATGCGCTGTATGTAGTTCTGAACGGTACATGTCCTTATTTCTCGGTTGTCATTGGTCAGCCATATTGTTATGAGGCAATGAGACATATCATGGAATAAAATCGTTTATATAGTGTAAAATGAATAAAACAGTACCAAACATGATATGCACAAGATAACTTTCCTTCTACAGTAGGGGGCGCTGCTTGCAGTCAGAATATGAAGAGGGTACAGCTCTTCAATTTGAGCTTTATTACATTAAAATATATTCAGAAGTTTCGGAGATATAGCCTTAAATATACAGTAGTTAGGAAGAATGCACAACAATATAATATATATAAAAATGACATATGTTATATTGTTGAGATCTTGCCTAACAACATATATATACCAATTAGTTGAGTTTAGAAGAAAAGTGAAGAAATTCGTGTTTGAAGACATACTTTTTCTACTTAGGATGAGTGTCACGTGGTCTCATCAAGACTGCAAGGGTTATATTGCTTCATGTATAACAACAGGTACTATCTTCATTTTTTAAAATTTTTTGTTGTAATGTGTAGATTTTCTTACCATTTTATCATGTTTGCAATTCTTAGGTAGTATATTTGGTTGTTGTATGGAAAACATATACAGGGTGATGCAAAATTCAAACCCATAGTATAAAAATTTTATTTGTTTTTCAAAAAATGAAGAAAGTGCGCCAATTAGCGAATGCGCTGTATGTAGTTCTGAACGGTACATGTCCTTATTCCTCGGTTGTCATTGGTCAGCCATATTGTTATGAGGCAATGAGACATATCATGGAATAAAATCGTTTATATAGTGTAAAATGAATAAAAGAGTACCAAACATGATATGCACAAGATAACTTTCCTTCTACAGTAGCGGGCGCTGCTTGCAGTCAGAATATGAAGAGGGTACAGCTCTTCAATTTGAGCTTTATTACATTAAAATATATTCAGAAGTTTCGGAGATATAGCCTTAAATATACAGTAGTTAGGAAGAATGCACAACAATATAATATATATAAAAATGACATATGTTATATTGTTGAGATGTTGCCTAACAACATATATATACCAATTAGTTGAGTTTAGAAGAAAAGTGAAGAAATTCGTGTTTGAAGACATACTTTTTCTACTTAGGATGAGTGTCACGTGGTCTCATCAAGACTGCAAGGGTTATATTGCTTCATGTATAACAACAGGTACTATCTTCATTTTTTAAAATTTTTTGTTGTAATGTGTAGATTTTCTTACCATTTTATCATGTTTGCAATTCTTAGGTAGTATATTTGGTTGTTGTATGGAAAACATATACAGGGTGATGCAAAATTCAAACACATAGTATAAAAATTTTATTTGTTTTTCAGAAAATGAAGAAAGTGCGCCAATTAGCGAATGCGCTGTATGTAGTTCTGAACGGTACATGTCCTTATTCCTCGGTTGTCATTGGTCAGCCATATTGTTATGAGGCAATGAGACATATCATGGAATAAAATCGTTTATATAGTGTAAAAAAAATAAAAGAGTACCAAACATGATATGCACAAGATAACTTTCCTTCTACAGTAGGGGGCGCTGCTTGCAGTCAGAATATGAAGAGGGTACAGCTCTTCAATTTGAGCTTTATTACATTAAAATATATTCAGAAGTTTCGGAGATATAGCCTTAAATATACAATAGTTAGGAAGAATGCACAACAATATAATATATATAAAAATGACATATGTTATATTGTTGAGATGTTGCCTAACAACATATTTATACCAATTAGTAGAGTTTAGAAGAAAAGTGAAGAAATTCGTGTTTGAAGACATACTTTTTCTACTTAGGATGAGTGTCACGTGGTCTCATCAAGACTGCAAGGGTTATATTGCTTCATGTATAACAACAGGTACTATCTTCATTTTTTAAAATTTTTTGTTGTAATGTGTAGATTTTCTTACCATTTTATCATGTTTGCAATTCTTAGGTAGTATATTTGGTTGTTGTATGGAAAACATATACAGGGTGATGCAAAATTCAAACCCATAGAATAAAAATTTTATTTGTTTTTCAAAAAATGAAGAAAGTGCGCCAATTAGCGAATGCGCTGTATATAGTTCTGAACGGTACATGTCCTTATTCCTCGGTTGTCATTGGTCAGCCATATTGTTATGAGGCAATGAGACATATCATGGAATAAAATCGTTTATATAGTGTAAAATGAATAAAAGAGTACCAAACATGATATGCACAAGATAACTTTCCTTCTACAGTAGCGGGCGCTGCTTGCAGTCAGAATATGAAGAGGGTACAGCTCTTCAATTTGAGCTTTATTACATTAAAATATATTCAGAAGTTTCGGAGATATAGCCTTAAATATACAATAGTTAGGAAGAATGCACAACAATATAATATATATAAAAATGACATATGTTATATTGTTGAGATGTTGCCTAACAACATATATATACCAATTAGTTGAGTTTAGAAGAAAAGTGAAGAAATTCGTGTTTGAAGACATACTTTTTCTACTTAGGATGAGTGTCACGTGGTCTCATCAAGACTGCAAGGGTTATATTGCTTCATGTATAACAACAGGTACTATCTTCATTTTTTAAAATTTTTTGTTGTAATGTGTAGATTTTCTTACCATTTTATCATGTTTGCAATTCTTAGGTAGTATATTTGGTTGTTGTATTGAAAACATATACAGGGTGATGCAAAATTCAAACCCATAGTATAAAAATTTTATTTGTTTTTCAAAAAATGAAGAAAGTGCGCCAATTAGCGAATGCGCTGTATGTAGTTCTGAACGGTACATGTCCTTATTCCTCGGTTGTCATTGGTCAGCCATATTGTTATGAGGCAATGAGACATATCATGGAATAAAATCGTTTATATAGTGTAAAATGAATAAAAGAGTACCAAACATGATATGCACAAGATAACTTTCCTTCTACAGTAGGGGGCGCTGCTTGCAATCAGAATATGAAGAGGGTACAGCTCTTCAATTTGAGCTTTATTACATTAAAATATATTCAGAAGTTTCGGAGATATAGCCTTAAATATACAATAGTTAGGAAGAATGCACAACAATATAATATATATAAAAATGACATATGTTATATTGTTGAGATGTTGCCTAACAACATATATACACCAATTAGTTGAGTTTAGAAGAAAAGTGAAGAAATTCGTGTTTGAAGACATACTTTTTCTACTTAGGATGAGTGTCACGTGGTCTCATCAAGACTGCAAGGGTTATATTGCTTCATGTATAACAACAGGTACTATCTTCATTTTTTAAAATTTTTTGTTGTAATGTGTAGATTTTCTTACCATTTTATCATGTTTGCAATTCTTAGGTAGTATATTTGGTTGTTGTATGGAAAACATATACAGGGTGATGCAAAATTCAAACCCATAGTATAAAAATTTTATTTGTTTTTCAAAAAATGAAGAAAGTGCGCCAATTAGCGAATGCGCTGTATGTAGTTCTGAACGGTACATGTCCTTATTCCTCGGTTGTCATTGGTCTGCCATATTGTTATGAGGCAATGAGACATATCATGGAATAAAATCGTTTATATAGTGTAAAAAAAATAAAAGAGTACCAAACATGATATGCACAAGATAACTTTCCTTCTACAGTAGGGGGCGCTGCTTGCAGTCAGAATATGAAGAGGGTACAGCTCTTCAATTTGAGCTTTATTACATTAAAATATATTCAGAAGTTTCGGAGATATAGCCTTAAATATACAATAGTTAGGAAGAATGCACAACAATATAATATATATAAAAATGACATATGTTATATTGTTGAGATGTTGCCTAACAACATATATATACCAATTAGTTGAGTTTAGAAGAAAAGTGAAGAAATTCGTGTTTGAAGACATACTTTTTCTACTTAGGATGAGTGTCACGTGGTCTCATCAAGACTGCAAGGGTTATATTGCTTCATGTATAACAACAGGTACTATCTTCATTTTTTAAAATTTTTTGTTGTAATGTGTAGATTTTCTTACCATTTTATCATGTTTGCAATTCTTAGGTAGTATATTTGGTTGTTGTATGGAAAACATATACAGGGTGATGCAAAATTTAAACCCATAGTATAAAAATTTTATTTGTTTTTCAAAAAATGAAGAAAGTGCGCCAATTAGCGAATGCGCTGTATGTAGTTCTGAACGGTACATGTCCTTATTCCTCGGTTGTCATTGGTCAGCCATATTGTTATGAGGCAATGAGACATATCATGGAATAAAATCGTTTATATAGTGTAAAATGAATAAAAGAGTACCAAACATGATATGCACAAGATAACTTTCCTTCTACAGTAGGGGGCGCTGCTTGCAGTCAGAATATGAAGAGGGTACAGCTCTTCAATTTGAGCTTTATTACATTAAAATATATTCAGAAGTTTCGGAGATATAGCCTTAAATATACAATAGTTAGGAAGAATGCACAACAATATAATATATATATAAATGACATATGTTATATTGTTGAGATGTTGCCTAACAACATATATATACCAATTAGTTGAGTTTAGAAGAAAAGTGAAGAAATTCGTGTTTGAAGACATACTTTTTCTACTTAGGATGAGTGTCACGTGGTCTCATCAAGACTGCAAGGGTTATATTGCTCCATGTATAACAACAGGTACTATCTTCATTTTTTAAAATTTTTTGTTGTAATGTGTAGATTTTCTTACCATTTTATCATGTTTGCAATTCTTAGGTAGTATATTTGGTTGTTGTATTGAAAACATATACAGGGTGATGCAAAATTCAAACCCATAGTATAAAAATTTTATTTGTTTTTCAAAAAATGAAGAAAGTGCGCCAATTAGCGAATGCGCTGTATGTAGTTCTGAACGGTACATGTCCTTATTCCTCGGTTGTCATTGGTCAGCCATATTGTTATGAGGCAATGAGACATATCATGGAATAAAATCGTTTATATAGTGTAAAATGAATAAAAGAGTACCAAACATGATATGCACAAGATAACTTTCCTTCTACAGTAGGGGGCGCTGCTTGCAATCAGAATATGAAGAGGGTACAGCTCTTCAATTTGAGCTTTATTACATTAAAATATATTCAGAAGTTTCGGAGATATAGCCTTAAATATACAATAGTTAGGAAGAATGCACAACAATATAATATATATAAAAATGACATATGTTATATTGTTGAGATGTTGCCTAACAACATATTTATACCAATTAGTAGAGTTTAGAAGAAAAGTGAAGAAATTCGTGTTTGAAGACATACTTTTTCTACTTAGGATGAGTGTCACGTGGTCTCATCAAGACTGCAAGGGTTATATTGCTTCATGTATAACAACAGGTACTATCTTCATTTTTTAAAATTTTTTGTTGTAATGTGTAGATTTTCTTACCATTTTATCATGTTTGCAATTCTTAGGTAGTATATTTGGTTGTTGTATGGAAAACATATACAGGGTGATGCAAAATTCAAACCCATAGAATAAAAATTTTATTTGTTTTTCAAAAAATGAAGAAAGTGCGCCAATTAGCGAATGCGCTGTATATAGTTCTGAACGGTACATGTCCTTATTCCTCGGTTGTCATTGGTCAGCCATATTGTTATGAGGCAATGAGACATATCATGGAATAAAATCGTTTATATAGTGTAAAATGAATAAAAGAGTACCAAACATGATATGCACAAGATAACTTTCCTTCTACAGTAGCGGGCGCTGCTTGCAGTCAGAATATGAAGAGGGTACAGCTCTTCAATTTGAGCTTTATTACATTAAAATATATTCAGAAGTTTCGGAGATATAGCCTTAAATATACAATAGTTAGGAAGAATGCACAACAATATAATATATATAAAAATGACATATGTTATATTGTTGAGATGTTGCCTAACAACATATATATACCAATTAGTTGAGTTTAGAAGAAAAGTGAAGAAATTCGTGTTTGAAGACATACTTTTTCTACTTAGGATGAGTGTCACGTGGTCTCATCAAGACTGCAAGGGTTATATTGCTTCATGTATAACAACAGGTACTATCTTCATTTTTTAAAATTTTTTGTTGTAATGTGTAGATTTTCTTACCATTTTATCATGTTTGCAATTCTTAGGTAGTATATTTGGTTGTTGTATGGAAAACATATACAGGGTGATGCAAAATTCAAACCCATAGTATAAAAATTTTATTTGTTTTTCAAAAAATGAAGAAAGTGCGCCAATTAGCGAATGCGCTGTATGTAGTTCTGAACGGTACATGTCCTTATTCCTCGGTTGTCATTGGTCAGCCATATTGTTATGAGGCAATGAGACATATCATGGAATAAAATCGTTTATATAGTGTAAAATGAATAAAAGAGTACCAAACATGATATGCACAAGATAACTTTCCTTCTACAGTAGGGGGCGCTGCTTGCAGTCAGAATATGAAGAGGGTACAGCTCTTCAATTTGAGCTTTATTACATTAAAATATATTCAGAAGTTTCGGAGATATAGCCTTAAATATACAATAGTTAGGAAGAATGCACAACAATATAATATATATATAAATGACATATGTTATATTGTTGAGATGTTGCCTAACAACATATATATACCAATTAGTTGAGTTTAGAAGAAAAGTGAAGAAATTCGTGTTTGAAGACATACTTTTTCTACTTAGGATGAGTGTCACGTGGTCTCATCAAGACTGCAAGGGTTATATTGCTCCATGTATAACAACAGGTACTATCTTCATTTTTTAAAATTTTTTGTTGTAATGTGTAGATTTTCTTACCATTTTATCATGTTTGCAATTCTTAGGTAGTATATTTGGTTGTTGTATTGAAAACATATACAGGGTGATGCAAAATTCAAACCCATAGTATAAAAATTTTATTTGTTTTTCAAAAAATGAAGAAAGTGCGCCAATTAGCGAATGCGCTGTATGTAGTTCTGAACGGTACATGTCTTTATTCCTCGGTTGTCATTGGTCAGCCATATTGTTATGAGGCAATGAGACATATCATGGAATAAAATCGTTTATATAGTGTAAAATGAATAAAAGAGTACCAAACATGATATGCACAAGATAACTTTCCTTCTACAGTAGGGGGCGCTGCTTGCAATCAGAATATGAAGAGGGTACAGCTCTTCAATTTGAGCTTTATTTCATTAAAATATATTCAGAAGTTTCGGAGATATAGCCTTAAATATACAGTAGTTAGGAAGAATGCACAACAATATAATATATATAAAAATGACATATGTTATATTGTTGAGATGTTGCCTAACAACATATATATACCAATTAGTTGAGTTTAGAAGAAAAGTGAAGAAATTCGTGTTTGAAGACATACTTTTTCTACTTAGGATGAGTGTCACGTGGTCTCATCAAGACTGCAAGGGTTATATTGCTTCATGTATAACAACAGGTACTATCTTCATTTTTTAAAATTTTTTGTTGTAATGTGTAGATTTTCTTACCATTTTATCATGTTTGCAATTCTTAGGTAGTATATTTGGTTGTTGTATGGAAAACATATACAGGGTGATGCAAAATTCAAACCCATAGTATAAAAATTTTATTTGTTTTTCAAAAAATGAAGAAAGTGCGCCAATTAGCGAATGCGCTGTATGTAGTTCTGAACGGTACATGTCCTTATTCCTCGGTTGTCATTGGTCAGCCATATTGTTATGAGGCAATGAGACATATCATGGAATAAAATCGTTTATATAGTGTAAAATGAATAAAAGAGTACCAAACATGATATGCACAAGATAACTTTCCTTCTACAGTAGGGGGCGCTGCTTGCAATCAGAATATGAAGAGGGTACAGCTCTTCAATTTGAGCTTTATTACATTAAAATATATTCAGAAGTTTCGGAGATATAGCCTTAAATATACAATAGTTAGGAAGAATGCACAACAATATAATATATATAAAAATGACATATGTTATATTGTTGAGATGTTGCCTAACAACATATATACACCAATTAGTTGAGTTTAGAAGAAAAGTGAAGAAATTCGTGTTTGAAGACATACTTTTTCTACTTAGGATGAGTGTCACGTGGTCTCATCAAGACTGCAAGGGTTATATTGCTTCATGTATAACAACAGGTACTATCTTCATTTTTTAAAATTTTTTGTTGTAATGTGTAGATTTTCTTACCATTTTATCATGTTTGCAATTCTTAGGTAGTATATTTGGTTGTTGTATGGAAAACATATACAGGGTGATGCAAAATTCAAACCCATAGTATAAAAATTTTATTTGTTTTTCAAAAAATGAAGAAAGTGCGCCAATTAGCGAATGCGCTGTATGTAGTTCTGAACGGTACATGTCCTTATTCCTCGGTTGTCATTGGTCTGCCATATTGTTATGAGGCAATGAGACATATCATGGAATAAAATCGTTTATATAGTGTAAAAAAAATAAAAGAGTACCAAACATGATATGCACAAGATAACTTTCCTTCTACAGTAGGGGGCGCTGCTTGCAGTCAGAATATGAAGAGGGTACAGCTCTTCAATTTGAGCTTTATTACATTAAAATATATTCAGAAGTTTCGGAGATATAGCCTTAAATATACAATAGTTAGGAAGAATGCACAACAATATAATATATATAAAAATGACATATGTTATATTGTTGAGATGTTGCCTAACAACATATATATACCAATTAGTTGAGTTTAGAAGAAAAGTGAAGAAATTCGTGTTTGAAGACATACTTTTTCTACTTAGGATGAGTGTCACGTGGTCTCATCAAGACTGCAAGGGTTATATTGCTTCATGTATAACAACAGGTACTATCTTCATTTTTTAAAATTTTTTGTTGTAATGTGTAGATTTTCTTACCATTTTATCATGTTTGCAATTCTTAGGTAGTATATTTGGTTGTTGTATGGAAAACATATACAGGGTGATGCAAAATTCAAACCCATAGTATAAAAATTTTATTTGTTTTTCAAAAAATGAAGAAAGTGCGCCAATTAGCGAATGCGCTGTATGTAGTTCTGAACGGTACATGTCCTTATTCCTCGGTTGTCATTGGTCAGCCATATTGTTATGAGGCAATGAGACATATCATGGAATAAAATCGTTTATATAGTGTAAAATGAATAAAAGAGTACCAAACATGATATGCACAAGATAACTTTCCTTCTACAGTAGGGGGCGCTGCTTGCAGTCAGAATATGAAGAGGGTACAGCTCTTCAATTTGAGCTTTATTACATTAAAATATATTCAGAAGTTTCGGAGATATAGCCTTAAATATACAATAGTTAGGAAGAATGCACAACAATATAATATATATATAAATGACATATGTTATATTGTTGAGATGTTGCCTAACAACATATATATACCAATTAGTTGAGTTTAGAAGAAAAGTGAAGAAATTCGTGTTTGAAGACATACTTTTTCTACTTAGGATGAGTGTCACGTGGTCTCATCAAGACTGCAAGGGTTATATTGCTCCATGTATAACAACAGGTACTATCTTCATTTTTTAAAATTTTTTTTTGTAATGTGTAGATTTTCTTACCATTTTATCATGTTTGCAATTCTTAGGTAGTATATTTGGTTGTTGTATTGAAAACATATACAGGGTGATGCAAAATTCAAACCCATAGTATAAAAATTTTATTTGTTTTTCAAAAAATGAAGAAAGTGCGCCAATTAGCGAATGCGCTGTATGTAGTTCTGAACGGTACATGTCCTTATTCCTCGGTTGTCATTGGTCAGCCATATTGTTATGAGGCAATGAGACATATCATGGAATAAAATCGTTTATATAGTGTAAAATGAATAAAAGAGTACCAAACATGATATGCACAAGATAACTTTCCTTCTACAGTAGGGGGCGCTGCTTGCAATCAGAATATGAAGAGGGTACAGCTCTTCAATTTGAGCTTTATTTCATTAAAATATATTCAGAAGTTTCGGAGATATAGCCTTAAATATACAGTAGTTAGGAAGAATGCACAACAATATAATATATATAAAAATGACATATGTTATATTGTTGAGATGTTGCCTAACAACATATATATACCAATTAGTTGAGTTTAGAAGAAAAGTGAAGAAATTCGTGTTTGAAGACATACTTTTTCTACTTAGGATGAGTGTCACGTGGTCTCATCAAGACTGCAAGGGTTATATTGCTTCATGTATAACAACAGGTACTATCTTCATTTTTTAAAATTTTTTGTTGTAATGTGTAGATTTTCTTACCATTTTATCATGTTTGCAATTCTTAGGTAGTATATTTGGTTGTTGTATTGAAAACATATACAGGGTGATGCAAAATTCAAACCCATAGTATAAAAATTTTATTTGTTTTTCAAAAAATGAAGAAAGT
The DNA here is from genome assembly GCF_964235325.1 of Thermobia domestica. Taxonomy (NCBI): domain Eukaryota; kingdom Metazoa; phylum Arthropoda; class Insecta; order Zygentoma; family Lepismatidae; genus Thermobia; species Thermobia domestica. Next base: position 8,887 of record NW_027656265.1, on the reverse strand, counting down.
GCGCCAATTAGCGAATGCGCTGTATGTAGTTCTGAACGGTACATGTCCTTATTCCTCGGTTGTCATTGGTCAGCCATATTGTTATGAGGCAATGAGACATATCATGGAATAAAATCGTTTATATAGTGTAAAATGAATAAAAGAGTACCAAACATGATATGCACAAGATAACTTTCCTTCTACAGTAGGGGGCGCTGCTTGCAGTCAGAATATGAAGAGGGTACAGCTCTTCAATTTGAGCTTTATTACATTAAAATATATTCAGAAGTTTCGGAGATATAGCCTTAAATATACAATAGTTAGGAAGAATGCACAACAATATAATATATATAAAAATGACATATGTTATATTGTTGAGATGTTGCCTAACAACATATATATACCAATTAGTTGAGTTTAGAAGAAAAGTGAAGAAATTCGTGTTTGAAGACATACTTTTTCTACTTAGGATGAGTGTCACGTGGTCTCATCAAGACTGCAAGGGTTATATTGCTTCATGTATAACAACAGGTACTATCTTCATTTTTTAAAATTTTTTGTTGTAATGTGTAGATTTTCTTACCATTTTATCATGTTTGCAATTCTTAGGTAGTATATTTGGTTGTTGTATGGAAAACATATACAGGGTGATGCAAAATTCAAACCCATAGTATAAAAATTTTATTTGTTTTTCAAAAAATGAAGAAAGTGCGCCAATTAGCGAATGCGCTGTATGTAGTTCTGAACGGTACATGTCCTTATTCCTCGGTTGTCATTGGTCAGCCATATTGTTATGAGGCAATGAGACATATCATGGAATAAAATCGTTTATATAGTGTAAAATGAATAAAAGAGTACCAAACATGATATGCACAAGATAACTTTCCTTCTACAGTAGGGGGCGCTGCTTGCAGTCAGAATATGAAGAGGGTACAGCTCTTCAATTTGAGCTTTATTACATTAAAATATATTCAGAAGTTTCGGAGATATAGCCTTAAATATACAATAGTTAGGAAGAATGCACAACAATATAATATATATATAAATGACATATGTTATATTGTTGAGATGTTGCCTAACAACATATATATACCAATTAGTTGAGTTTAGAAGAAAAGTGAAGAAATTCGTGTTTGAAGACATACTTTTTCTACTTAGGATGAGTGTCACGTGGTCTCATCAAGACTGCAAGGGTTATATTGCTCCATGTATAACAACAGGTACTATCTTCATTTTTTAAAATTTTTTGTTGTAATGTGTAGATTTTCTTACCATTTTATCATGTTTGCAATTCTTAGGTAGTATATTTGGTTGTTGTATTGAAAACATATACAGGGTGATGCAAAATTCAAACCCATAGTATAAAAATTTTATTTGTTTTTCAAAAAATGAAGAAAGTGCGCCAATTAGCGAATGCGCTGTATGTAGTTCTGAACGGTACATGTCCTTATTCCTCGGTTGTCATTGGTCAGCCATATTGTTATGAGGCAATGAGACATATCATGGAATAAAATCGTTTATATAGTGTAAAATGAATAAAAGAGTACCAAACATGATATGCACAAGATAACTTTCCTTCTACAGTAGGGGGCGCTGCTTGCAATCAGAATATGAAGAGGGTACAGCTCTTCAATTTGAGCTTTATTTCATTAAAATATATTCAGAAGTTTCGGAGATATAGCCTTAAATATACAGTAGTTAGGAAGAATGCACAACAATATAATATATATAAAAATGACATATGTTATATTGTTGAGATGTTGCCTAACAACATATATATACCAATTAGTTGAGTTTAGAAGAAAAGTGAAGAAATTCGTGTTTGAAGACATACTTTTTCTACTTAGGATGAGTGTCACGTGGTCTCATCAAGACTGCAAGGGTTATATTGCTTCATGTATAACAACAGGTACTATCTTCATTTTTTAAAATTTTTTGTTGTAATGTGTAGATTTTCTTACCATTTTATCATGTTTGCAATTCTTAGGTAGTATATTTGGTTGTTGTATTGAAAACATATACAGGGTGATGCAAAATTCAAACCCATAGTATAAAAATTTTATTTGTTTTTCAAAAAATGAAGAAAGTGCGCCAATTAGCGAATGCGCTGTATGTAGTTCTGAACGGTACATGTCCTTATTCCTCGTCGGTTGTCATTGGTCAGCCATATTGTTATGAGGCAATGAGACATAACATGGAATAAAATCGTTTATATAGTGTAAAATGAATAAAAGAGTACCAAACATGATATGCACAAGATAACTTTCCTTCTACAGTAGGGGGCGCTGCTTGCAGTCAGAATATGAAGAGGGTACAGCTCTTCAATTTGAGCTTTATTACATTAAAATATATTCAGAAGTTTCGGAGATATAGCCTTAAATATACAGTAGTTAGGAAGAATGCACAACAATATAATATATATAAAAATGACATATGTTATATTGTTGAGATGTTGCCTAACAACATATATATACCAATTAGTTGAGTTTAGAAGAAAAGTGAAGAAATTCGTGTTTGAAGACATACTTTTCTACTTAGGATGAGTGTCACGTGGTCTCATCAAGACTGCAAGGGTTATATTGCTTCATGTATAACAACAGGTACTATCTTCATTTTTTAAAATTTTTTGTTGTAATGTGTAGATTTTCTTACCATTTTATCATGTTTGCAATTCTTAGGTAGTATATTGGTTGTTGTATTGAAAACATATACAGGGTGATGCAAAATTCAAACCCATAGTATAAAAATTTTATTTGTTTTTCAAAAAATGAAGAAAGTGCGCCAATTAGCGAATGCGCTGTATGTAGTTCTGAACGGTACATGTCCTTATTCCTCGGTTGTCATTGGTCAGCCATATTGTTATGAGGCAATGAGACATATCATGGAATAAAATCGTTTATATAGTGTAAAATGAATAAAACAGTACCAAACATGATATGCACAAGATAACTTTCCTTCTACAGTAGGGGGCGCTGCTTGCAGTCAGAATATGAAGAGGGTACAGCTCTTCAATTTGAGCTTTATACATTAAAATATATTCAGAAGTTTCGGAGATATAGCCTTAAATATACAGTAGTTAGGAAGAATGCACAACAATATAATATATATAAAAATGACATATGTTATATTGTTGAGATGTTGCCTAACAACATATATATACCAATTAGTTGAGTTTAGAAGAAAAGTGAAGAAATTCGTGTTTGAAGACATACTTTTTCTACTTAGGATGAGTGTCACGTGGTCTCATCAAGACTGCAAGGGTTATATTGCTCCATGTATAACAACAGGTACTATCTTCATTTTTTTAAAATTTTTTGTTGTAATGTGTAAATTTTCTTACCATTTTATCATGTTTGCAATTCTTAGGTAGTATATTTGGTTGTTGTATTGAAAACATATACAGGGTGATGCAAAATTCAAACCCATAGTATAAAAATTTTATTTGTTTTCAAAAATGAAGAAAGTGCGCCAATTAGCGAATGCGCTGTATGTAGTTCTGAACGGGTACATGTCCTTATTCCTCGGTTGTCATTGGTCAGCCATATTGTTATGAGGCATGAGACATATCATGGAATAAAATCGTTTATATAGTGTAAAATGAATAAAAGAGTACCAAACATGATATGCACAAGATAACTTTCCTTCTACAGTAGGGGGCGCTGCTTGCAATCAGAATATGAAGAGGGTACAGCTCTTCAATTTGAGCTTTATTACATTAAAATATATTCAGAAGTTCCGGAGATATAGCCTTAAATATACAATAGTTAGGAAGAATGCACAACAATATAATATATATAAAAATGACATATGTTATATTGTTGAGATGTTGCCTAACAACATATATACACCAATTAGTTGAGTTTAGAAGAAAAGTGAAGAAATTCGTGTTTGAAGACATACTTTTTCTACTTAGGATGAGTGTCACGTGGTCTCATCAAGACTGCAAGGGTTATATTGCTTCATGTAAACAACAGGTACTATCTTCATTTTTTAAAATTTTTTGTTGTAATGTGTAGATTTTCTTACCATTTTATCATGTTTGCAATTCTTAGGTAGTATATTTGGTTGTTGTATGGAAAACATATACAGGGTGATGCAAAATTCAAACCCATAGTATAAAAATTTTATTTGTTTTTCAAAAAATGAAGAAAGTGCGCCAATTAGCGAATGCGCTGTATGTAGTTCTGAACGGTACATGTCCTTATTCCTCGGTTGTCATTGGTCTGCCATATTGTTATGAGGCAATGAGACATATCATGGAATAAAATCGTTTATATAGTGTAAAAAAAATAAAAGAGTACCAAACATGATATGCACAAGATAACTTTCCTTCTACAGTAGGGGGCGCTGCTTGCAGTCAGAATATGAAGAGGGTACAGCTCTTCAATTTGAGCTTTATTACATTAAAATATATTCAGAAGTTTCGGAGATATAGCCTTAAATATACAATAGTTAGGAAGAATGCACAACAATATAATATATATAAAAATGACATATGTTATATTGTTGAGATGTTGCCTAACAACATATATATACCAATTAGTTGAGTTTAGAAGAAAAGTGAAGAAATTCGTGTTTGAAGACATACTTTTTCTACTTAGGATGAGTGTCACGTGGTCTCATCAAGACTGCAAGGGTTATATTGCTTCATGTATACAACAGGTACTATCTTCATTTTTTAAAATTTTTTGTTGTAATGTGTAGATTTTCTTACCATTTTATCATGTTTGCAATTCTTAGGTAGTATATTTGGTTGTTGTATGGAAAACATATACAGGGTGATGCAAAATTCAAACCCATAGTATAAAAATTTTATTTGTTTTTCAAAAAATGAAGAAAGTGCGCCAATTAGCGAATGCGCTGTATGTAGTTCTGAACGGTACATGTCCTTATTCCTCGGTTGTCATTGGTCAGCCATATTGTTATGAGGCAATGAGACATATCATGGAATAAAATCGTTTATATAGTGTAAAATGAATAAAAGAGTACCAAACATGATATGCACAAGATAACTTTCCTTCTACAGTAGGGGGCGCTGCTTGCAGTCAGAATATGAAGAGGGTACAGCTCTTCAATTTGAGCTTTATTACATTAAAATATATTCAGAAGTTTCGGAGATATAGCCTTAAATATACAATAGTTAGGAAGAATGCACAACAATATAATATATATATAAATGACATATGTTATATTGTTGAGATGTTGCCTAACAACATATATATACCAATTAGTTGAGTTTAGAAGAAAAGTGAAGAAATTCGTGTTTGAAGACATACTTTTTCTACTTAGGATGAGTGTCACGTGGTCTCATCAAGACTGCAAGGGTTATATTGCTCCATGTATAACAACAGGTACTATCTTCATTTTTTAAAATTTTTTGTTGTAATGTGTAGATTTTCTTACCATTTTATCATGTTTGCAATTCTTAGGTAGTATATTTGGTTGTTGTATTGAAAACATATACAGGGTGATGCAAAATTCAAACCCATAGTATAAAAATTTTATTTGTTTTTCAAAAAATGAAGAAAGTGCGCCAATTAGCGAATGCGCTGTATGTAGTTCTGAACGGTACATGTCCTTATTCCTCGGTTGTCATTGGTCAGCCATATTGTTATGAGGCAATGAGACATATCATGGAATAAAATCGTTTATATAGTGTAAAATGAATAAAAGAGTACCAAACATGATATGCACAAGATAACTTTCCTTCTACAGTAGGGGGCGCTGCTTGCAATCAGAATATGAAGAGGGTACAGCTCTTCAATTTGAGCTTTATTACATTAAAATATATTCAGAAGTTTCGGAGATATAGCCTTAAATATACAATAGTTAGGAAGAATGCACAACAATATAATATATATAAAAATGACATATGTTATATTGTTGAGATGTTGCCTAACAACATATTTATACCAATTAGTAGAGTTTAGAAGAAAAGTGAAGAAATTCGTGTTTGAAGACATACTTTTTCTACTTAGGATGAGTGTCACGTGGTCTCATCAGACTGCAAGGGTTATATTGCTTCATGTATAACAACAGGTACTATCTTCATTTTTTAAAATTTTTTGTTGTAATGTGTAGATTTTCTTACCATTTTATCATGTTTGCAATTCTTAGGTAGTATATTTGGTTGTTGTATGGAAAACATATACAGGGTGATGCAAAATTCAAACCCATAGAATAAAAATTTTATTTGTTTTTCAAAAAATGAAGAAAGTGCGCCAATTAGCGAATGCGCTGTATATAGTTCTGAACGGTACATGTCCTTATTCCTCGGTTGTCATTGGTCAGCCATATTGTTATGAGGCAATGAGACATATCATGGAATAAAATCGTTTATATAGTGTAAAATGAATAAAAGAGTACCAAACATGATATGCACAAGATAACTTTCCTTCTACAGTAGCGGGCGCTGCTTGCAGTCAGAATATGAAGAGGGTACAGCTCTTCAATTTGAGCTTTATTACATTAAAATATATTCAGAAGTTTCGGAGATATAGCCTTAAATATACAATAGTTAGGAAGAATGCACAACAATATAATATATATAAAAATGACATATGTTATATTGTTGAGATGTTGCCTAACAACATATATATACCAATTAGTTGAGTTTAGAAGAAAAGTGAAGAAATTCGTGTTTGAAGACATACTTTTTCTACTTAGGATGAGTGTCACGTGGTCTCATCAAGACTGCAAGGGTTATATTGCTTCATGTATAACAACAGGTACTATCTTCATTTTTTAAAATTTTTTGTTGTAATGTGTAGATTTTCTTACCATTTTATCATGTTTGCAATTCTTAGGTAGTATATTTGGTTGTTGTATTGAAAACATATACAGGGTGATGCAAAATTCAAACCCATAGTATAAAATTTTATTTGTTTTTCAAAAAATGAAGAAAGTGCGCCAATTAGCGAATGCGCTGTATGTAGTTCTGAACGGTACATGTCCTTATTCCTCGGTTGTCATTGGTCAGCCATATTGTTATGAGGCAATGAGACATATCATGGAATAAAATCGTTTATATAGTGTAAAATGAATAAAAGAGTACCAAACATGATATGCACAAGATAACTTTCCTTCTACAGTAGGGGGCGCTGCTTGCAATCAGAATATGAAGAGGGTACAGCTCTTCAATTTGAGCTTTATTACATTAAAATATATTCAGAAGTTTCGGAGATATAGCCTTAAATATACAATAGTTAGGAAGAATGCACAACAATATAATATATATAAAAATGACATATGTTATATTGTTGAGATGTTGCCTAACAACATATATACACCAATTAGTTGAGTTTAGAAGAAAAGTGAAGAAATTCGTGTTTGAAGACATACTTTTTCTACTTAGGATGAGTGTCACGTGGTCTCATCAAGACTGCAAGGGTTATATTGCTTCATGTATAACAACAGGTACTATCTTCATTTTTTAAAATTTTTGTTGTAATGTGTAGATTTTCTTACCATTTTATCATGTTTGCAATTCTTAGGTAGTATATTTGGTTGTTGTATGGAAAACATATACAGGGTGATGCAAAATTCAAACCCATAGTATAAAAATTTTATTTGTTTTTCAAAAAATGAAGAAAGTGCGCCAATTAGCGAATGCGCTGTATGTAGTTCTGAACGGTACATGTCCTTATTCCTCGGTTGTCATTGGTCTGCCATATTGTTATGAGGCAATGAGACATATCATGGAATAAAATCGTTTATATAGTGTAAAAAAAATAAAAGAGTACCAAACATGATATGCACAAGATAACTTTCCTTCTACAGTAGGGGGCGCTGCTTGCAGTCAGAATATGAAGAGGGTACAGCTCTTCAATTTGAGCTTTATTACATTAAAATATATTCAGAAGTTTCGGAGATATAGCCTTAAATATACAATAGTTAGGAAGAATGCACAACAATATAATATATATAAAAATGACATATGTTATATGTTGAGATGTTGCCTAACAACATATATATACCAATTAGTTGAGTTTAGAAGAAAAGTGAAGAAATTCGTGTTTGAAGACATACTTTTTCTACTTAGGATGAGTGTCACGTGGTCTCATCAAGACTGCAAGGGTTATATTGCTTCATGTAATAACAACAGGTACTATCTTCATTTTTTAAAATTTTTTGTTGTAATGTGTAGATTTTCTTACCATTTTATCATGTTTGCAATTCTTAGGTAGTATATTTGGTTGTTGTATGGAAAACATATACAGGGTGATGCAAAATTCAAACCCATAGTATAAAAATTTTATTTGTTTTTCAAAAAATGAAGAAAGTGCGCCAATTAGCGAATGCGCTGTATGTAGTTCTGAACGGTACATGTCCTTATTCCTCGGTTGTCATTGGTCAGCCATATTGTTATGAGGCAATGAGACATATCATGGAATAAAATCGTTTATATAGTGTAAAATGAATAAAAGAGTACAAACATGATATGCACAAGATAACTTTCCTTCTACAGTAGGGGGCGCTGCTTGCAGTCAGAATATGAAGAGGGTACAGCTCTTCAATTTGAGCTTTATTACATTAAAATATATTCAGAAGTTTCGGAGATATAGCCTTAAATATACAATAGTTAGGAAGAATGCACAACAATATAATATATATATAAATGACATATGTTATATTGTTGAGATGTTGCCTAACAACATATATATACCAATTAGTTGAGTTTAGAAGAAAAGTGAAGAAATTCGTGTTTGAAGACATACTTTTTCTACTTAGGATGAGTGTCACGTGGTCTCATCAAGACTGCAAGGGTTATATTGCTCCATGTATAACAACAGGTACTATCTTCATTTTTTAAAATTTTTTGTTGTAATGTGTAGATTTTCTTACCATTTTATCATGTTTGCAATTCTTAGGTAGTATATTTGGTTGTTGTATTGAAAACATATACAGG